>NC_041392.1:5241124-5241925 GCF_002162155.2 Triticum dicoccoides
ATTTTAAAACTAATGGCACTAACAGAAAGTTTATAATTTTTGTGACCTAAAATCAAAAAGAAATCACTAAAAACTATAAGTATTTAGTTGTAAGTATAAATAAAAAATAAATAGAAAAAAATTCTATTTTTGTAGTAAAGTTATTCATAAACTAGTGATTCACACAAGTTTTTAAATATTCAAATTTAAACTATTCAAAATTTAAAACTAATGGCACTAACAGAAAGTTTATAATTTTTGTGACCTAAAAGCAAAAAGAAATCACTAAAAAACTGTAAGTATTCAGTTTTAAGTAGGAATAAAAAAATAAAAAACCAAAAAAATGTAGAAATAAAAAAGAAAAAACCAAAAAAAATGCCTCCTACTGGGCCTCCACGGCCTGAATACAACTAGAAACCCTACATGGGCCAGGATTCAGGCCCGCAGAAGGCCCAATAGGCCCACAAGCAGTAGCAAGTTTAGGCCCGAAAGCCTGCATTAGAGAGGAGCTCGAATGGGGAGGCACACCAGGGCTTATAAACCAGTGCCGGCGCCCTTCAGCTAGCGATGTGGGACTAAACTTTTGGGCGCGGGGCAGCACAAGGCCATTGGTCCCGGTTGGTGGCACCAACCGGGACTAAAGGGGGCATTGGTCATGGTTCGTGGCACAAACCGTGACCAATGCCCCCCTTTAGTCCCGGTTGCTGGCACGAACCGGGACTAAAGGCTCTGCTATATAAGGCCACACTTAGGAAATTTTCGCCAACTGCTCCATTCCCCATCACCGACGCCGCCAGGCTGCTCGTCCTCCTTGTCGCCGTC
>NC_041392.1:5242107-5242941 GCF_002162155.2 Triticum dicoccoides
TCGCTGCGCCCTGCCCCATCGTCGTCGCCGCGCCCTGTCGCTGTCGTCGTCGTCGCGCCCTCCTGCCCATCGCCGGCCGCCCTGCCCCGAGCTCGCTGCCGTCCGCCCTGCCCCGAGCCCCACCTCCTCGTCCCCGTCACCGTGTGCCGCCCTGAGCCCGCGGCCGTCCCCGTCGCCGTGTGCCACCCCGAGCCCGTCGTCCCCGTCACCGCGTGCCCCCCCGCGCACGCCGTCCCCATCGCCGGCATTCCCGAGCCCTCCGTCCTCCTTCCCATCGCTGGCCTCCTCTCCCCGTCGCCGCCTGCCCCTAGTGAGCTCCCCCCTTTCCCTTCCCCGTCGCCGACGACGCCACCCATTGCCGCCGCTGCTCTCTGTTATGGATATGGCTATATATGCATGTATTTTCTCTGTGTATATATGTACATATATGCAAAAGTTATATTTTTAGAAAATCATCTATATATGTTCATATATGGAAAAGTTCTATATGAATGTGGCTATATGTATGTTCATGGAAAATAATTTTGCTCGATGATCTTTTTGTTCACGATGTTCATATAATTTTTTTCATGTATGTATAAATGTCGATATGAATTGTACCTATGATGTTTTTTTATTCATAGATGAATATGTATGTGGCTATGTGAATATGCAAAGAAGAGGAGATGAAGAAGATGATATATTTTCTTATTCATGGGTGTGTCGAGAGGGTCATCGATAACCTTAGTGAATTTTAGGTTATTTTCATTTTAGGTCATTTTAGGTCGTGGGTGTGTCGAGAGGGGGGACGTCGGATATTCATGAGAGAGGCGGGGAAGAAGGGGAAGAAGAGGG
>NC_041392.1:5243415-5246513 GCF_002162155.2 Triticum dicoccoides
GGACATTCATGAGAGAGGCGAGGAAGAAGGGGAAGAAGAGGGAGAAGAAGAGGAAGTCTTCTCCTCTATTCTTTCTTTTCTTCTTTTTTCTTCTTCTTCTTCCTCTTTATTTTATCGGGAATGAGGGTCGTCGAGGGTCGCCGAGCGGTAGAGGAGAAACCCTAAATAGAAAGTATCGTCGGTGTGAGATACATGTACCATCGGTGTCGGACACTACATCCACATCCCACAAGTGGCGCGGGCTTCGACGCCTACGTCACTTGTGGGACGTGGATGTAGTGTCCGACAGCGACGGCCACATGTATCTCACACCCACGATACTTGCTATTTAGGGTTTCCTCTACCGAAAAGAAGAGGAGAAATAAATAATAAGAAGAAAAAAGAAGAAAAAAAAGAGGAGAAGAAGAAAGGAATAGTGGAGAAGAAGAGAAAATAGAATATATTCTATTTTCTCTTCTTCTCCACTATTCCTTTCTTCTTCTCCTCTTTTTTTCTTCTTTTTTTTCTTCGACTTCTCCTCTAGCTATTCCTTTCTTCTTCTCCTCTATTTTCTTCTTCTTAATTTTTATCGGGAACGAGGGTGTCGAGGATCGCCGAGGGGTCGAGGGTCGGAACTAGGGTAGAGGGTCGAGGGTCGTTAAGGGGTCAAGGGTCGAGGGTTTCAGGGTCGAGGGTTCAAGGGTTCTATAGGGTCGAGGGTCGAGGGTTCCAGCAGGGTCGTCTAGGGGTCGAGGGTTCCAGGGTCGTCGAGGGTTCGAGGGGTCGAGGATCACCGAGGGGTCGAGAGAGGTTTCCTAGTGTCAAAGTATTGAAGAAATCCATGCCTTCATCATTAGCCGGAAGTAACCAGTGCATGTTGGTACGAAGTTCCGCAATATTGTTCTGGAATGGAGTCCCGGATAGAATAATCCGCCTTTTGGTACGAATTCAGCAAAGGCCTTCCAAATAGCGATATTCGGAAGGCTCTTTCTGAACTTTGTACCAAAAAGCAAATTATCCTATCTGGGACTCCGTTTCATAACAACTTTGAAGAGCTTCATACCATCATGCACATGTTACTTTCGCCTAATGATGAAGACATGGTTTTGTTGAATCCTTTGACACTAGGCAACCTCCCGACCCCTCGGCGATCCTCTCGAACATGAGAGGAAGAAGAGGGTCGTCTAGGGGTCGAGGGTTTCAGGGTCGTCAAGGGTTCGAGGGGTCGAGGATCGCCGAGGGGTCGAGAGAGGTTTCCTAGTGTCAAAGTATTGAAGAAATCCATGCCTTCATCATTAGCCGGAAGTAACCAGGGCATGTTGGTACGAAGTTCTGCAAAGTTGTTCTGGAATGGAGTCCCGGATAGAATAATCCGCCTTGTGGTACGAATTCAGCAAAGGCCTTCCAAATAGCGATATTCGGAAGGCTCTTTCTGAACTTTGTACCAAAAAGAGAATTATCCTATCTGGGACTCCGTTCCATAACAACTTTGAAGAGCTTCGTACCATCATGCACATGTTACTTTCGCCTAATGATGAAGACATGGTTTTGTTGAATCCTTTGACACTAGGCAACCTCCCGACCCCTCGGCGATCCTCTCGAACATGAGAGGAAGAAGAGGGTCGTCTGGGGGTCAACGGTTTCAGGGTCGTCGAGGGTTCGAGGGTCGAGGATCGCCGAGGGGTCGAGAGAGGTTTCCTAGCGTCAAAGTATTGAAGAAATCCATGCCTTCATCATTAGCCGGAAGTAACCAGGGCATATTGGTATGAAGTTCTGCAAAGTTGTTCTGGAATGGAGTCCCGGATAGAATAATCCGCCTTTTGGTACGAATTCAGCAAAGGCCTTCCAAATAGCGATATTCGGAAGGCTCTTTCTGAACTTTTTACCAAAAAGCAAATTATCCTATCTGGGACTCCGTTCCAGAAAAACTTTGAAGAGCTTCGTACCATCATGCACATGTTACTTTCACCTAATGATGAAGACAAGGTTTTGTTGAATCCTTTGACACTAGGCAACCTCCCGACCCCTTGTCAATCCTCTCGAACATGAGAGGAAGAAGAGGATAAAAAAGAAGAGGAAGAAGAAAAAAAAGAGGAGAAGAAATAATAGAGGAGTTCTTCTCCTCTATTCTTTCTTCTCCTCTTTTTTTTCTTCTTCTTCCTCTTTTTTTTATCGGGAACGAGGGTCGTCGAGGGACATAGATGTAGTGTCGTCGTTGTCGATATATACGCCCTCCCGATAGCTTACTATGATTAGGTAGCTAGTTCTATGTTTGGCACTAATATATCCATCTGTCATGTTTGAATAATAATTGCCATGTTGTAAATATTTGTAGAAACTATGGACACCGCCCTAGACGAAGCAACAAAAGAAGCGTTGTTGAGGGACATAATCGCAGAAGGAAGTGATGACATCTTGTTGTTTCTCAACGAAACCGATGGTCTGGAAGGAGAGGCTGAACAAGCTGGCTATGGTGACCTAATGCCGGTGCAAGAAGAAGAACATGAGGACGACTCTGGTGACCCAATGTCGGTGCAAGAAGGAGACCGTGATGACGGCTCCGGTGACCGAACCGAGTCCGGCCAGGTATATATATTAGTTAAGCCTATGCTGAGTAGCTGATTGATGCATTCATTGTTTTGGTATGTACACATATTAATTAAGTCTTTGTTCTTTGTTCTAGCCCTCCGGATCAAGCACAACTTCGGTAAAGAGACGAGGCCCGAAGAAAAAGTTGAGCTCGGATGAAAAGTTTGAGATCATAGCAATCGCGCCCGACGGCCAACCTATTGAACCCCTCTGGACAAAGAGCGCATTTGTTGCTCAGTGCGGGGCTCTGGTTAGGGACAAGATCCCAATAAGCATCCAGCAATGGTTTAAGCCAGCTACAGAAGACCCTGAGGCACTGGTAGAAAAAGGGCCTAGTCCCGGTTCATAAGGGCCTTTAGTCCCGGTTCCTGAACCGGGACTAAAGTGTCGGTACTAATACCTCCCCCCTTTAGTCTCGGTTCAATCCAGAACCGGGACTAAAGCCCCTCCACATGGGCAGTGCGCAGAGCCCAGTCAGGAGAACCTTTGGTCCCGGTTGGTGGCACCAACCGGGACCAATAGGCATCCAC
>NC_041392.1:5247057-5253402 GCF_002162155.2 Triticum dicoccoides
GGGTTAATTTAGGTGTTTCATATATTGTGTTAGCTAGCTATAATTAATATAGAGAAGTGTCCTCTCTTATGTCCGTGCTTGGTCGACGCTACGTACTATACATACATATAGAGAGGACTAGACACGCTGGCTAGCTAGTAAAGCAAACGAAGGAAACATAAGATCGTCATGAACATATATGCATACAGAGAGAAGTGATATCGACCAGCTCTCCTTCTCCGAGAGATTGGTCGAACAACAAGTTCTTGTATATCTATCTGACACTACCGGCTACATATATACAATAATTATCTCTTACAAATATAATCATACGGACTCAGGGTTCACATAGAATTCTCCGTCTTCAGGGATCACGTGGTCAAGAAAGAATGCCGCCAATTCCTCTTGAATTGCTCGCATGCGAGCTGGTGCTAGGAGTTCATCCCGCTTCCGAAACATCTAATTTGAAGAAGGGGGTCAATACATATATATATGAATGAATGAAACTCAACACAAATGATGGTAATAAAATAAAATTGTGAATGTTGTTATTTACGTACTTCATATTGTTCATTAGAGTACCCGCCCCGCTCACACGTCGTGTGGCGGATGGACTCGCAGATGTAGTATCCACAGAAATCATTCCCTTGTTCCTGCCACAACCACTTTACAAGAAATAGAGGTCAATCAAATTGATAAGCAAGAATGCTAAATGGTATTGATGAAACTAGCGCTTGAATCACTAGGAGTTGCGCGGAACATGCTACTATAATACTTACTTTCGGGTGTCTAAATTCCAGCTCCTTCGGCAGTCCCGGAACTTTTTTGGTGAATTTTCTCCAAACCCTGCCGGACAAAGAAAACAATTACTTGATATCAGGAAATGAACAAAGTTGCTGATATGGTGGATAATGATCGATTTAACTTACTTCTTGAGGATTTCAGTCATGTCTGCATAGTCCTGGGGATCTTTTCGTTTTGAGTCTAAGACGGTTACTAGTCCTTGCTCAAGCTTAATCTCTAGGAGAATATAGTGGAAACTGCACACGCATGCATAACTCATGAATTACATTACTATAACCTTGACTAATATATAAGGGAAACCGAATACACACAAGACAGTAACACTCACTTGAAGTTGTAAGGAAAGAGTATTATATCTTTGTTTTGATTTATTGCGAACGATTGTAGCAAGTTGGCCTCGGTAGCTGCGGCATGAAGTTTAACCTGAGTTGCATCTATGAGATATGTGTTAATGAACCCAATATCACCGACTTGTCTTTTCTTCAATTCGACGATCTTCAATCTGCATAATATAGTGAGGATGATTATAAATACATGCAATGAAAGAGCTAAGCTATATAGAGAAACTTAATGACAGAAGTAGTACTACTTACAGACAGTAGTAGGCGACCGTTGTTTTATCGAGGGCCAATTGATTGAAAAACTGATAGAACTCCTCAAATGGAACAGGCAACAGATCAATTCCAACGAGGTCATGCTCCTTTTTAACTTTCACATACAAAGTACTCCTCCCCCCAGAGTCTCTGCAGATTTTCAAGTACCAATCATGCAATCTTCGCATCATCGTTGATAGAGATCTTTCATCTTTGATGAGAGGCTTCCCGTACTCGTATCTTTGTATCTGCATCTCCATGGGTTCATAATGTACTTCGTCGGGCAGGTAATCTGCAAGATTGCTATAACCGGGCACCATCCTCGGATCATTAGCGACGTTGTGGCTAGGCACCTTGAGCGGGGGGCATGATTGCTTTGCTTGTTTGCCGAGCTGGGCAATTTGTTTCCCAGCTCGTCGTTCTTTCAGCCTTTGATCACTGACAGTACTTCCCGACCGCTCCGCTTCGGCAAATTCCTTTCCAATAATGCGGTCATAGTTTCCTTTCGGCGGATCACACTTCGGTGGTTTTGTCAGGGCAGCCAGAGTGCGCTTCACTTTCACCCGATCTACCTTCTCTTCCGGAGGTGGATGTTTCTTTGCTTTCACCCCTTCAAAGAATTTCCTCACTTCTTCTCGTGCGATCTCGGCGTTCTCCTCCTGGGTCCTCTCGTATGGTAACTTCTCTGGAGTCTTCAGAGAAGGACCGAATATGTATGTCCTCCCGCCTCTGGTTGTACTGCTAGACGCCGACCGAGCAGACGAAGCGGTTGTCTTCTTTACTTGCTTAAGAGGCGGAGGAGAAGGACTACGACCCGTCGGAGCAGCTGGAGCAGCGGCATGTCTCTTCCGCCCTTGCTGATGAGGCGGAGAAGGAGGAGGCTGGCTGCTCGGGTGCGTCGGCGCAGGCGGAGACGGAGGCGGAGTGCCGCCACTCGCCGGAGAAGGAGCCGGCCGAGGGCCCTGATCGTCACTCGCCGGAGGAGGAGGCGGTGGAGGAGGCGGAGTGCCCTGACTCGCCGGAGGAGGAGGAGGAGGCGGAGGCGTCCAGTTCGGAAGGTTGATGAGCTCCTTCCGCCATAGGCATGGAGTCTTCAGAGTAGACCCCAGCCGAGTCTCCCCTTCACCGGTAGGGTGGTCAAGCTGGAGGTCCTCAAATCCCTCCGTTATCTCATCCACCATCACCCTAGCATATCCTTCTGGAATTGGTCGGCAGTGAAAAGTTGCGCCGGGTTCAGTAGGATAAACAGAGCCAACAGCTGCCTTGACCTTCAAATTCATCCATTGCGTCATAAGGTGGCAATTTTGAGACTCCGTTATAGCATCCACAGGATAGCTGGCAGGAGCCGTCAAGGCATGCTCCGGCTGAAGCAGCTCGGTGGAAGCCACGCTGCTTCTGCGCTGAGATGGCGGGGTAGCTTCGGGGGAGGCTTCGGCAGTACGTTTGCTGCGATTTGCTTCTCGTTCCTCTATCGCTTGTACCCTTGCGTGCAGCGCCTGCAGTTCGGTCTGCTGCACTTTTTTCCTCCTCTCATGGGATTTGTAACCACCTGCATTCGGAAACCCAACCTTCCACGGAACGGAGCCCGGCGTGCCTCGTGTCCGTCCAGGGTGCTCAGGATTCCCGAGGGCCATTGTGAGCTCGTCGTGCTCTCTATCTGGAAAGAACGTCCCTTCCTGCGCTGCTTCGATATACTGCTTAAGCTTACTGACTGGTATGTCCATTTGTTCGTTCGTCCAAACGCACTTCCCTGTTTCAGGGTCCAAGGTTCCGCCAGCCCCGAAGAACCAAGTCCGGCAACGGTCTGGCCAGTTATTTGTCTCTGGTTCGATCCCTTTATGAACCAGATCATTCTCAACCTTGGACCACTTAGGCCGGGCTATGAGGTAGCCACCTGACCCCGTGCGTTGGTGAAGCTTATTCTTTGCAGGATTTTGCTTGTTTGTCGCCGACATCTTCTGACTCTTTTCCGATGTCTTGTGGGCCAAAAATGCGGGCCAGTGATCTCTGATCTTCTCATATCTGCCCTTGAATTCTGGTGTCTCATTATTTTCGACAAACTTAATATTCAGCTCTTTCTTCCACCTCCTGAATAGTTCTGCCATCCTCTTCAGAGCAAAAGACTTGATTAATTTCTGTTTAATTGGGTTCTCTGGATTATCCTCTGGCGGTAGGGTGAAATTTGACTTCAGCTCAGTCCAAAGATCATTTTTCTGCATATCATTGACATAAGACACCTCAGGGTCTTCTGTAGCCGGCTTAAACCATTGCTGGATGATTATCGGGATCTTGTCCCTAACCAGAACCCCGCACTGAGCAACAAATGCGCTCTTTGTCCTGAGGGGTTCAATAGGTTGGCCGTCGGGCGCGATTGCTGTGATCTCAAGCTTTTCATCCGAGCTCAACTTTTTCTTCGGGCCTCGTCTCTTTACCGAAGTTGTGCTCGATCCGGAGGGCTAGAAAAAAGAACAAAGACTTAATTAATATGTGTACATACCAAAACAATGAATGCATCAATCAGCTAGTCAGTATAGGCTTAACTAATATATATACCTGGCCGGACTCGGTTCGGTCACCGGAGCCGTCATCACGGTCTCCTTCTTGCAGCGGCATTGGGTCACCGGAGCCATCCTCATGTTCTTCTTCTTGCACCGGCATTAGGTCACCGTAGCCAGCTTGTTCACCCTCTCCTTCCAGACCATCGGTTTCGTTGAGATAGTACGAGACGACATCACTTCCTTCTGCGATTATCTCCCTCAACGACGCTTCTTTTGTTGCTTCATCTAGGGTGGTGTCCATAGTTTCTACAAATATTTACAACATGGCAATTATTATTCAAACATGACAGATGGATATATTAGTGCCAAACGTAGAACTAGCTACCAAATCATAGTAAGCTATCGGGAGGGGGTATATATAAACAACGACGACACTACATCTATGTCCCTCGACGACCCTCGTTCCCGATAAAAAAAGAGGAAGAAGAAGAAAAAAAAGAGGAGAAGAAAGAATAGAGGAGAAGAACCCTCGAACCCTCGAACCCTCGACCCCTAGACGACCCTCTTCTTCCTCTCATGTTCGAGAGGATCCCCGAGGGGTCGGGAGGTTGCCTAGTGTCAAAGGATTCAACAAAACCATGTCTTCATCAATAGGCGAAAGTAACATGTGCATGATGGTACGAAGCTCTTCAAAGTTGTTCTGGAACGGAGTCCCAGATAGGATAATTCGCTTTTTGGTACAAAGTTCAGAAAGAGCCTTCCGAATATCGCTATTTGGAAGGCCTTTACTGAATTCGTACCAAAAGGCGGATTATTCTATCCGGGACTCCATTCCAAAACAACTTTACAGAACTTCGTACCAACATGCCCTGGTTACTTCTGGCTAATGATGAAGGCATGGATTTCTTCAATACTTTGACACTAGGAAACCTCTCTCGACCCCTCGGTGATCCTCGATCCCTCGAACCCTCGACGACCCTGGAACCCTCGACCCCTCGACGATCCTCTTCTTCCTCTCATGTTTGAGAGGATCGCCGAGGGGTTGGGAGGTTGCGTAGTGTCAAAGGATTCAACAAAACCATGTCTTCATCATTAGGCGAAAGTAACATGTGCATGATGGTACGAAGCTCTTCAAAGTTGTTCTGGAACGGACTCCCAGATAGGATAATTCGCTTTTTGGTACAAAGTTCGGCAAGAGCCTTCCGTATATCACTATTTGGAAGGCCTTTGCTGAATTGGTACCAAAAGGCGGATTATTCTATCCAGGACTCCATTCCAAAACAACTTTGCAGAACTTCGTACCAACATGCCCTGGTTACTTCCGGCTAATGATGAAGGCATGGATGTCTTCAATACTTTGACACTAGGAAACCTCTCTCGACCCCTCGGCGATCCTCGACCCCTCGAACCCTCGACGACCCTGGAACCCTCGACCCCTCGACGATCCTCTTCTTCCTCTCATGTTCGAGAGGATCGCCGAGGGGTCTGGAGGTTGCATAGTGTCAAAGGATTCAACAAAACCATGTCTTCATCATTAGGCGAAAGTAACATGTGCATGATGGTACGAAGCTCTTCAAAGTTGTTCTGGAACGGACTCCCAGATAGGATAATTCGCTTTTTGGTACAAAGTTCAGCAAGAGCCTTCCGAATATCACTATTTGGAAGGCCTTTGCTGAATTGGTACCAAAAGTCGGATTATTCTATCCGGGACTCCATTCCAAAACAACTTTGCAGAACTTCGTACCAACATGCCCTGGTTACTTCCGGCTAATGATGAAGGCATGGATTTCTTCAATACTTTGACACTAGGAAACCTCTCTCAACCCCTCGGCGATCCTCGACCCCTCGAACCCTCGACGACCCTGGAACCCTCGACCCCTCGACGATCCTCTTCTTCCTCTCATGTTCGAGAGGATCGCCGAGGGGTCGGGAGGTTGCGTAGTGTCAAAGGAAACCCTAAATAGCTAGCAAGTATCGTGGGTGTGAGATACATGTGGCCTTCGGTGTCGGACACTACATCCAAGTCCCACAAGTGACGTGGGCGTCGAAGCCCGCGCCACTTGTGGGATGTGGATGTAGTGTCCGACACCGACGGTACATGTATCTCACACCGACGATACTTTCTATTTAGGGTTTCTCCTCTACCGCTCGGCGACCCTCTCGACGACCCTCGTTCCCGATAAAATAAAGAGGAAGAAGAAGAAGAAAAAAGAAGAGAAGAAAGAATAGAGGAGAATACTTCCTCTTCTTCCTCTCCTCTTCTTCCCCTTCTTCCTCGCCTCTCTCATGAATGTCCGGCGTTCTCGACCCCCCCCCCCACGTGTCAAAGAAAAAAAAGAAGAAAAAAAAGAGGAGAAGAAGAAAGGAATAGAGGAGAAAAGAGAAAATAGAATATATATTCTATTTTTCTCTTCTTCTCCTCTATCCCTTTCTTCTTCTCCTCTTCTTTTTCTTCTTTTTTCTTCTTCTTA
>NC_041392.1:5253603-5254342 GCF_002162155.2 Triticum dicoccoides
TCTTATTTATTTCTCCTCGTCTTCCTCTCCCCTCTTGGTGACCCTAGACCCCCTCTCGACCCTCGACCCCTAGGCGACCGTCGACCCCCTTTCGACCCTCGACCCCTAGGCGACCGTCGACCCCTCCCGATAAAAAAAAGATGAAGAAGAAGAAAAAAAAGAGGAGAAGAAAGAATAGAGGAGAAGCTCCTCTATTCTTTCTTCTCCTCTTTTTTTTCTTCTTCCTCTTCTTTTTTATCCTCTTCTTCCTCTCATGTTTTTCCCCGATAACATTTATTTGTCCGAGATAGTTAGTGTTCCCGAGTGAACCGGAGGGGGACATTGGTCATATTTTCTACGAATGTTCTATATACATACATCCATCGATATCATTCCATACATACATATACATCTACATTATATATGAACAAAAAAATATCAAAATTCATCATACATACATCTACAGTATATATGAACAAAAATTATAAACTTTCTCCCCAACTCATACATACATACATCTACATCATATCAATATTTTGCAAATTAAGGAGAAGGGAAGGAAGGAGAGGATGGGGCGGTAGCTACCTCTCCCGGAGGGATCGGGGAGGAGACGCGGGCGGCCGGCATTGGGGGCGACAGCGACAAGGACGGGCTCGGGGTCGGCGAGGGCGAGGGCAACGGCGGGGCGCGCGCGGCGGCGGCGGACGGCGGAGCTCGGGGGCGCGCGGGGCAGGAGCTCGGGGGCTCGGGGACGGCGGAG
>NC_041392.1:5255096-5255871 GCF_002162155.2 Triticum dicoccoides
CGTGACCATTGCCCCCTTTAGTCCCGGTTGGTGCCACCAACCAGGACCAAAGGCCTCTTTTCGGCAACCCAAAGGGCGGGAAGCGAAGGCCATTGGTCCCGGTTGGTTGCACCAACCGGGACTAAAGGGGGGCAATGGTCACGGTTGGTGCCACGAACCGTGACCAATTCCACCTTTAGTCCCGGTTGGTGCCACCAACCGGGACCAATGCCCTTGTGCTGCCCCGCGCCCAAAAGTTTAGTCCCACCTCGCTAGTTGACAACGCCCAACACCAGTTTATAAGCTCTGCTGCCTCCTCCCTCTCGAACTCCTCTGAACTGTAGGCCTATGGGCCTAATTTGACACTGCTTTGCATGTGGGCCTATTGGACCTTCTGCGGGCCTGAATCCTGGCCCATGTAGGGTTTCTAGTCGTATTCAGGCCGTGGAGGCCCAGTAGGTGGCATTTTTTTGGTTTTTTCTTTTTTATTTCTACATTTTTTTGGTTTTTTATTTTTTTATTTCTACTTAAAACTAAATACTTACAGTTTTTTAGTGATTTCTTTTTGCTTTTAGGTCAGAAAAATTATAAACTTTCTGTTAGTGCCATTAGTTTTAAATTTTAAATAGTTTAAATTTGAATTTTTAAAAATTTGTGTGAATCACTAGTTTATGAATAACTTTACTATAAAATTAGAATTTGTTTTCTATTTATTTTTTATTTCTACTTACAACTAAATACTTACAGTTTTTTAGTGATTTCTTTTTGCTTTTAGGTCATAAAAATTATAAACTTT
>NC_041392.1:5255881-5256610 GCF_002162155.2 Triticum dicoccoides
CATTGGTCACGGTTGGTGCCACGAACCGGGACCAATGCCCCCTTTAGTCCCGGTTGGTGCCACCAACCGGGACCAATGGCCTTTGCTGCCCCGAGCCCAAAAGTTTAGTCCCACATCGCTAGCTGAAGGGCGCCGGCACTGGTTTATAAGCGCTGGTGTGCCTACCCATTCGAGCTCCTCTCTAATGCAGGCTTTCGGGCCTAAACTTGCTACTGCCTGTGGGCCTATTGGGCCTTCTGCGGGCCTGAATCCTGGCCCATGTAGGGTTTCTAGTCGTATTCAGGCCGTGGAGGCCCAGTAGGAGGCATTTTTTTTGGTTTTTTCTTTTTTATTTCTATATTTTTTGGTTTTTTATTTTTTTATTTCTACTTAAAACTAAATACTTACAGTTTTTAGTGATTTCTTTTTGCTTTTAGGTCACAAAAATTATAAACTTTCTGTTAGTGCCATTAGTTTTAAATTTTAAATAGTTTAAATTTGAATTTTTAAAAATTTGTGTGAATCACTAGTTTATGAGTAACTTTACTATAAAAATAGAATTTTTTTTCTATTTATTTTTTATTTCTACTTACAACTAAATACTTACAGTTTTTTAGTGATTTCTTTTTGCTTTTAGGTCATAAAAATTATAAACTTTCTGTTAGTGCCATTAGTTTTAAATTTTAAATAGTTTAAATTTGAATTTTTAAAAATTTGTGTGAATCACTAGTTTATGAATAACTTTACTAT
>NC_041392.1:5256620-5265439 GCF_002162155.2 Triticum dicoccoides
AGTGATTTCTTTTTGCTTTTAGGTCACAAAAATTATAAACTTTCTGTTAGTGCCATTAGTTTTAAATTTTAAATAGTTTAAATTTGAATTTTTAAAAATTTGTGTGAATCACTAGTTTATGAATAACTTTACTATAAAATTAGAATTTTTTTCTTCTTTGCTATTTATTTTTTATTTATACTTACAATTAAATACTTATAGTTTGATTTTAGGTCACACAAATTATATTCTTTTTGCTATTGAAGAATATTACAGTTTTATTTTAGTTGATCATAACATAATATTTTAATTGATTGTTTTTATTTTCATAAAAGTTTTGTAGTTCATTCTGTTTGCTATTAATTCATTCTTTGAGCTAAATGATTCTGAAATTGGAAAGCATTTCAAAATGAACTCTGAAAAGGTTGAAAGTTGGCATGGTATCATCATTTCACCCACATAGCATGTTCCAAAAAGTAGAGAGGGTTACGACAAAAACTTGATGCACTTCGTGTACAAAATGGACAATCACTTTCAAAGTATCAAAGTTTCAAACTATAAGACATGAAAGCATTTCAAATGAACTCTGAAAAAGTTGAAAGTTGGGATGGTATCATAATTTCACCCACATAGCATTTGCTTATTGCGGGAGAAAGTCTTCACTTTTTCTTCGCTTGTGTCATTTGCTTATTGCGCCGTAACCATGGATAATCTTCATTGTTTATCAGGATGCTTGGGTCAGCCTTGACATTGAAGGGAGGAATTTCATGAAACTTTTCATAATCTTCAGACATGTCTGTCTTGCTGTCCACTCCCAGGATGTCCCTTTTTCCTGAAAGAACTATGTGGCGCTTTGGCTCATCGTATGATGTATTCGCTTCCTTATCTTTTCTTTTTCTCGGTTTGGTAGACATGTCCTTCACATAGATAACCTGTGCCACATCATTGGCTAGGACGAACGGTTCGTTAGTGTACCCAAGATTTTTTAGATCCACTGTTGTCATTCCGAACTGTGGGTCTACCTACTGTACCCCGCCGCCTAACAGATTAACCCATTTGCACTTAAACAAAGGGACCTTAAAATTAGGTCCGTAGTCAAGTTCCCATATGTCCACTATGTAACCACAATATGTGTCCTTTCAGCTCTCGGTTGCTGCATCAAAGCGGACACCGCTGTTTTGGTTGGTGCTCTTTTGATCTTGGGCGATCGTGTAAAATGTATTCCCATTTATCTCGTATCCTTTGTAAGTCAATACAGTCAAAGATGGTCCCCTGGACAACAAGTACAACTCATTACAAACAGTGTTGTCACCTCTGAGACGTGTTTCCAACCAACTGCTGAAAGTCCTGATGTGTTCACATGTAATCCAGTCGTCGAATTGCTCCGGGTATTTGGAGCGCAGACTGTTCTTGTGTTCATCGACATACGGGGTCACCAAGGTAGAGTTCTGTAGAACTGTGTAGTGTGCTTGAGACCAAGAATATCCGTCCCTGCATATTATTGAGTCTCTTCCAAGAGTGCCTTTTCCAGTCAGTCTCCCCTCATACCGCGATTTAGGGAGACCTATCTTGTTAAGGCCAGGAATGAAGTCAACACAAAACCCGATAACATCCTCTGTTTGATGGCCCATGGAGATGCTTCCTTCTGGCCTAGCGCGGTTACGGACATATTTCTTTAGGACTCCCATGAACCTCTCAAAGGGGAACATATTGTGTAGAAATACGGGCCCCAGGATGACAATCTCGTCGACTAGATGAACTAGGACGTGCGTCATGATATTGAAGAAGGATGGTGGGAACACCAGCTCGAAACTGACAAGACATTGCACCACATCACTCCTTAGCCTTGGTACGATTTCTGGATCGATCACCTTATGAGAGATTGCATTGAGGAATGCACATAGCTTCACAATGGCTAATCGGACGTTTTCCGGTAGAAGCCCCCTCAATGCAACCGGAAGCAATTGCGTCATAATCACGTGGCAGTCATGAGACTTTAGGTTCTGAAACTTTTTCTCTGGCATATTTATTATTCCCTTTATATTCAACGAGAAGCCAGTCGTGACCTTCATACTGAGCAGGCATTCAAAGAAGATTTCTTTCTCTTCTTTCGTAAGAGCGTAGCTGGCAGGACCTTTATACTGCTTCGGAGGCATGCCGTCTTTTTCGTGCAAACGTTGCAGGTCCTCCCGTGCCTCAGGTGTATCTTTTGTCTTCCCATACACGCCCAAGAAGCCTAGCAGGTTCACGCAAAGGTTCTTTGTCACGTGCATCACGTCGATTGAGGAGCGGACCTCTAGGTCTTTCCAGTAGGGTAGGTCCCAAAATATAGATTTCTTCTTCCACATGGGTGCGTGTCCCTTAGCGTCATTCGGAACAGCTAGTCTACCGGGACCCTTTCCAAAGATTACGTACTGTAAATCATTGACCATAGCAAGCACGTGATCACCGGTGCGCATGGCGGGCTTCTTCCGGTGATCTGCCTCGCGTTTGAAATGCTTGCCTTTCTTTCGACATTGATGGTTGGTCGGAAGAAATCGACAATGGCCCAGGTACACATTCTTCCTGCATTTGTCCAGGTATATACTTTCAGTGTTATCTAAACAGTGCGTGCTTGAGTGGTATCCTTTGTTTGTCTGTCCTGAAAGGTTACTGAGAGCGGGCCAATCGTTGATGGTCACGAACAGCAACGCCTTAAGGTTAAATTCCTCCTATCTGTGCTCATCCCACATACGTACACCGTTTCCATTCCACAGCTGTAAAAGTTCTTCAACTAATGGCCTTAGGTACACATCAATTTCGTTGTCGGGTTGCTTAGGGCCTTGGATGAGAACTGGCATCATAATGAACTTCCGCTTCATGCACATCCAAGGAGGAAGGTTATACATACATAGAGTAACGGGCCGGGTGTTGTGATTGCTGCTCTGCTCCCCGAAAGGATTAATGCCATCCGCGCTTAAAGCAAACCATACATTCCTTGGGTCCTTTGCAAACTCATCCCAGTACTTTCTCTCGATTTTTCTCCACTGCGACCCGTCAGCGGGTGCTCTCAATTTCCGATCTTTCTTTCGGTTCTCACTGTGCCATCGCATCAACTTGGCATGCTCTTCATTTCTGAACAGACGTTTCAACCGTGGTATTATAGGAGCATACCACATCACCTTCGCAGGAACCCTCTTCCTGAGGGGCTCGCCGTCAACATCACCGGGGTCATCTCGTCTGATCTTATACCGCAACGCACCGCATACCGGGCATGCGTTCAGATCCTTGTATGCACCGCGGTAGAGGATGCAGTCATTAGGGCATGCATGTATCTTCTCCACCTCCAATCCTAGAGGGCATACGACCTTCTTTGCTGCGTATGTACTGTCGGGCAATTCGTTATCCTTTGGAAGCTTCTTCTTCAATATTTTCAGTAGCTTCTCAAATCCTTTGTCAGCCACAGCATTCTCTGCCTTCCACTGCAGCAATTCCAGTATGGTACCGAGCTTTGTGTTGCCATCTTCGCAATTGGGGTATAACCCTTTTTTGTGATCCTCTAACATGCGATCGAACTTCAACTTCTCCTTTTGACTAATGCATTGCGTCCTTGCATCGACAATGACCCGGCGGAGATCATCATCATCGGGCACATCGTCTGGTTCCTCTTGATCTTCAGCAGCTTCACCCGTGGCAGCATCATTGGGGACATCGTCTGGTTCCTCTTGATCTTCACCAGCTCCCCCCGTTGCAGCATCACCGTATTCAGGGAGCACATAGTTGTCATCGTACTCTTCTTCTTCGCCGTCTTCCATCATAACCCCTATTTCTCTGTGCCTCGTCCAAACATTATAGTGTGGCATGAAACCCTTGTAAAGCAGGTGGGAGTGAAGGATTTTCCGGTTAGAGTAAGACCTCGTATTCCCACATTCAGTGCATGGACAACACATAAAACCATTCTGCTTGTTTGCCTCAGCCGCATCGAGAAACTCATGCACGCCCTTAATGTACTCGCGGGAGTGTCTGTCACCGTACATCCATTGCCGGTTCATCTGCGTGCATTATATATAATTAAGTGTCCAAATTAATAGAAGTTCATCATCACATTAAAACCAAAGTGCATACATAGTTCTCATCTAATAACATATAGCTCTCCATAGCATCTAATTAATTAAACCATACATTGAAACTATGTAAAACATTTCAATGCGAAAACAAATGCGATCATAATCGCAACCAAGGTAACAATTGATCCAACGGCATAATGATACCAAGCCTCGGTATGAATGGCATATTTTCTAATCTTTCTAATCTTCAAGCGCATTGCATCCATCTTGATCTTGTGATCATCGACGACATCCGCAACATGCAACTCCAATATCATCTTCTCCTCCTCAATTTTTTTTATTTTTTCCTTCAACAAATTGTTTTCTTCTTCAACTAAATTTAACCTCTCGACAAGGTCGGTTGGCATTTCCGATTCACATACATCCTAGATAAATAAAATCTATGTCACGTTGATCGGCATAATTTTCATAAACAATAAATGAACCAATAGTTATAAAGATAATATACATACCAAATCCGAATCATAGACAGGACGAGGGACGACGGGGGCGGATACCAAAACCATCGCACTACATAAGATGCAATAAAAATGTAAGAAAATGATACAAGTATCTATCTAAACATACAAGTAAGAATATTTTTCCTTTCAGAAAGAAGATAAGAACAAGAGGCTCACCACGGTGGTGTCGGTGATGAGATCGGCGAGGGTGATCGACGGCGGTGAAGACGGGGACGGGGCGTGACGGACCGCTAAATCTAGACAAATCTCGAGGAAAATGGAGCTTGGAGGTCGAGCTTCGAGAGGAGAAAGCTTAAGTAGTGTGGCTCGGGCATTCCATCGAACACCTCATGTGCATAGGAGGTGAGCTAGAGCACCACAAAGCCCTCCCCCCCTTGGCCAGAAAAAACAAAGCACTATGCTCTGCTCTTGCGCGAGGGGGTATATATAGGCACCTCATTGGTCCCGGTTGGTGGCATGAACCGGGTTCAAAGGGGAGCCTTTGGTCCCGGTTCAAGCCACCAACCGGGACCAATGGTCCACGTGGCTCGGCCGGCCCCCTGGGCTCATGAACCGGGACCAATGCCCACATTGGTCCCGGTTCTAGACTGAACCGGGACTAATGGGCTGATGCGGCCTGGACCATAGCCCTGTTTTCTACTAGTGAGGTGTCTTATGTCAATGATATGCAGAAAAATGATCTTTGGACTGAGCTGAAGTCAAATTTCACCCTACCGCCTGAGGATAATCCAGAGAACCCAGTTAAAGAGAAATTAATCAAGTCTTTTGCTCTAAAGAGGATGGTAGAACTATTCAGGAGGTGGAAGAAAGAGCTGAATAAGTTTGTTGAAAATAATGAGACACCAGAATTCAAGGGCAGATATGAGAAGATCAGAGATCACTGGCCCGCATTTGTGGCCCACAAGACATCGGAAAAGAGTCAGAAGATGTCGGCGACAAACAATCAAAATGCTACGAAGAAGAAGCTTCACCATCGCACAGGGTCAGGTGGCTACCTCGTATCCCGGCCTAAGTGGTCCAAGAGTGAGAATGATCTGGTTCATAAAGGGATCGAACCAGAGACAATTAACTGGCCAGATCGTTGCCGGACTTGGATCTTCGGGGCTGGCAGAACCTTGGACCCTGTAACAGGGAAGTGCATTTGGACGAATGATCAAATGGACATACCAGTCAGTAAGCTTAAGCAGTATATCGAAGCAGCGCAGGAAGGGACGTTCTTTCCAGACAGAGAGAACGACGAGCTCACAATGGCCCTCAGAAATCCTGAGCACCCTGGACGGACACGAGGCACGCCAGGCTCAGTTCCGTGGAAGGTTGGGTTTCTGGACGCAGGCGGTTAAAAATCCCATGAGAGGAGGAAAAAAGTGCAGCAGACCCAAATGCAGGCGCTGCAAGCAAGGGTAGACGCGATAGAGGAACGAGAAGCAAATCGCAGCAAACGAACTGCCGAAGCCTCCCCCGAAGCTACCACGCCATCTCAGCGCAGAAGCAGCGTGGCTTCCACCGAGCTGCTTCAGCCAGAGCATGCCTTGACGGCTCCTGCCAGCTATCCCGTGGATGCTATAACGGAGTCTCAAAATTGCCACCTTATGACGCAATGGATGAATTTGAAGGTCAAGGCGGCTGTTGGCTCTGCTTATCCTACTGAACCCGGCGCAACTTTTCACTGCCGGCCTATTCCAGAAGGATATGCTAGGGTGATGGTGGATGAGATAACGGAGGGATTTGAGGACCTCCAGCTTGACCACCCTACCGGTGAAGGGGAGACTCGGCTGGGGTCTGCTCTGAAGACTCCATGCCTATGGCGAAAGGATCTCATCAACCTTCCGAACTGGACGCCTCCGCCTCCTCCTCCTCCTCCGGCAAGTCAGGGCACTCCGCCTCCACCGCCTCCTCCTCCGGCGAGTGACGATCAGGGCCCTCGGCCGGCTCCTTCTCCGGCGCATGGCGGCACTCCGCCCCCTTCTCCGCCTGCGCCGACGGGCCCGAGTAGCTAGCCTCCTCTTTCTCTGCCTCGTCAGCAAGGGCGGAAGAGACCTGCCGCCGCTCCAGCTGCTCCGGCGCATCGTAGTCCTTCTCCTCCGCCTCTTAAGCAAGTAAAGAAGATAACCGCTTCGTCTGCTCGGTCGGCGTCTAGCAGTACAACCAGAGGCGGGAGGACATACAGATTCGGTCCTTCTCTGAAGACTCCAGACAAGTTACCATATGAGAGGACCCTGGAGGAGAACGCCGAGATCGCGCGAGAAGAAGTGAGGAACTTCTTTGAAGAGGTGAAAGCAAAGAAACATCCACCTCCGGAGGAGAAGGTAGATCGGGTGAAAGTGAAGCACACTCTGGCTGCCCCGGCAAAACCACCGAAGTCTCCGCCGAAAGGAAACTATGACCGCATTATTGGAAAGGAATTTGCCAAAGCGGAGTGGTCAGGAAGTACTGTCAGTGATCAAAGGCTGAAAGAACGACGAGCTGGGAAACAAATTGCCCAGCTCAGCGAACAAGCGAAGCAATCGTGCCCCCCGCTCAAGGTGCCTAGCCACAACGTCGCTAATGATCCGAGGATGGTGCCCGGTTATAGCAATCTTGGAGATTACCTGCCCGACGATGTACATTATGATTTCATGGAGGTGCAGATACAAAGATACGAGTACGGGAAGCCTCTCGTCAAAGATGAAAGATCTCTATCAACGATGATGCGAAGATTGCATGATTGGTACTTGAAAATCTGCAGAGACTCTAGGGGGAGGAGTACTTTGTATGTGAAAGTTAAAAAGGAGCATGACCTCGTTGGAATTGATCTGTTGCCTATTCCATTTAAGGAGTTCTATCAGTTTTTCAATCAATTGGCCCTCGATAAAACAACGGTCGCCTGCTACTGTCTGTAAGTAGTACTACTTCTGTCATTAAGTTTCTCTATATAGCTTAGCTCTTTCATTGCATGTATTTATAATCATCCTCACTATATTATGCAGATTGAAGATCGCCGAATTGAAGAAAAGACAAGTCGGCGATATTGGGTTCATTAACACATATCTCATAGATGCAACTCAGGTTAAATTTCATGCCGCAGATACCGAGGCCAACTTGCTACGATTTTTGGTAATAAATCAAAACAAAGATATAATACTCTTTCCTTACAACTTCAAGTGAGTGTTACTGTCTTGTGCGTATTCGGTTTCCCTTATATATTAGTCAAGGTTATAGTAATGTAATTGATGAGTTATGCATGCGTGTGCAGTTTCCACTATATTCTCCTACATATTAAGCTTGAGCAGGGACTAGTAACCGTCTTAGACTCAAGACGAAAAGATCCCCAAGACTATGCGGACATGACTCAAATGCTCGAGAAGTAAGTTAAATCGATCATTATCCATCATATCAGCAACTTTGTTCATTTCCTGATATATCAAGTAATTGTTTTCTTTCTCCGGCAGGGTTTGGAGAAAATTCACCAGAAAAGCTTCGGGACTGCCGAAGGAGCTGCAATTTAGACACCCGAAAGTAAGTACTATAGTAGCATTTTAAGCGCATCTACTAGTCATTCAAGCGCTAGTTTCATCAATACCATTTGGCATTCTTGCTTATCAGTTTGATTAACCTCTATTTCTTGTAAAGTGGTTGTGGCAGGAACAAGGGAATGATTTCTGTGGATACTATGTTTGCGAGTCCATCCGCCACACAACCTGTGAGCGGGGCTACACTGAAGAACAATATGAAGTACGTAAATAACAACATTCACAATTTTATTTTATTACCATCATTTGTGTTGAGTTTCATTCATTCATATATATATATATGTATTGACCCCCTTCTTTAAATTAGATGTTTCGGAAGCGGGATGAACTCCTAGCACCAGCTCACATGCGAGGAATTCAAGAGGAATTGGCGGCATTCTTTCTTGACCAGGTGATCCCTGAAAACGGAGAATTCTATGTGGACCCTGAGTCCGTATGATTATATTTGTAAGAGATAATTATTGTATATATGTAGCCGGTAGTGTCAGATAGATATACGAGAACTTGTTGTTCGACCAATCTCTCGGAGAAAGAAAAGTGGTCGATATCACTTCTCTCTGTATGCATATATGTTCATCACGATCTTCTGTTTCCTTCGTTTGCTTACTAGCTAGCCAGCGTGTCTAGTCCTCTCTATACGTATGTATAGTACGTAGCATCGACCAAGCACGAACATAAGAGAGGACACTTCTCTCTAATAATTATAGCTAGCTAACACAATATATGAAACACCTAAATTAACCCCCCAAAACCCCCAACCCCCC
>NC_041392.1:5265593-5271368 GCF_002162155.2 Triticum dicoccoides
AAAAAAAAACAAAAACCCCAGCCACAGAAATGCTGACGCGTGGATGCCTATTGGTCCCGGTTGGTGCCACCAACCGGGACCAAAGGGTCTCCTGCCTGGGCTCTGCGCACTGCCCACGTGGAGGCCCATCAGTCCCGGTTCTGGATTGAACCGGGACTAAAGGGTCGGGGCATTAGTACCGACACTTTAGTCCCGGTTCAGGAACCGGGACTAAAGGCCCTTACGAACCGGGACTATAGGCCCTTTTTCTACCAGTGCACGGTCGAATTGGAAGAGTGGAAGATCGAAAAGTTAAAAGGAAGCAATGTGGAATTTGGCATCATTTGGTTTAATGTTTATCAATAAGAGCAACATTAGATCAGGATTAACCGACAAAAATCAATTATAACTAGTTAATTAACCCTTAGTCACAGCACATTCAGTGTAAAATACTCCCTCTGTTAATAAATTTAAGATCGCTTAGATTGCTACTTTAGTGATCTAAACAATGAAAATACAAAGGTTTGCAATAGAGTAGTTTAATTCTGGGGTCTAGTAAAGTAAAGCCAAGACCAGACTGGTAACTGCATTCATGCAAACAAGAAGAATGGTTTACCCGAAGCCTGGTTTGATGGTATCAATCACGTCGATACTATATAAGAAATAATTCATTACGAGTATAATTTTCTTTGGATAGGATCCACTGATCAAGGGTCCACCCCAGATTCATCACTAATAATTCATTAGCAGCAGCACCATCTAATGATACTTCCATTCTTCCAAATGAGCAAAAAGCAGAAAGCAGACTCTGAACGTGTACACTGGTGAGTTTTGCTAGGCCGTCAGGTATGTTCCAACTCCTAACCTGAACGAATGCAGTTCTTTGTGCACGGGAGAAGGTGTTTTAGTCCCACATCGGCAAGCTAAGCATACCTGGCCTTGTTTAAAAGGGAGGAGCATGACTATCCATCTGTGCCCTTAAAAGAGCACACCAATCGGTGAGACGGTGACACATTGTGCTGAACTGCACAATAAAGCAACCAAAAACAAATGATCAAGTCTAAAATCATTGTCCCCAGATTACCTCCGTGCATGACACGTGCGCTTGGCTTTTTAATTTTATTTTATTTTATTTATGAACTTTGTTTCATTTTTGAATGCCTCTTCTTATGTAATTGGCCACAACATATGTAACATCTTAAATCTGCCCATTTATGGTGCACCTGTCTATTTTTCAGATACAAATGTCGGCATTGTTCTTCTAAATTCACATTTTTACTGTTTTATGTTTTTTATTCCAAAAAGGTGAATTGTAGCCGTATAAAGAAGATATATACAAATAAATAAACCCATCATTGATACACGCGTAACAGAGACGAATAAATAATCTCTAATCTCCTTTCATCCCCTCTCCCTCCTCTTGGATCCCCAACATGGAAGGTCATAAGGGCATCTCCAGCCGTTGCCTCCCCAGGAGGGGCAAAAAATCGCCCCCGGGGGCGCACCGGCGCTAAACCGCGCACTGGGGGCGTGATGCCCCCCCAGTCGCGCCCCCCACGGGTTTTTAAAATGTTCAAATTTGGCGCAAACACAATGCAAACATGGGCGAGTTCGTTCAAATTTAAACATATTTTACAAAAAAATAAAAAAACTACCGCGGGCTACCCCCGCCGTCTCCCTCGCCGCCCGCCTCGCCGCTGTAGAACCGCGTGTAGTCACCGTCGTCGTCGTCGTCGTCGTCGCCGCCGCCCCCGCCTCCGCCTCCACCGTCCCTGCTGCATCCCTCCCCCGGTTGGCGCGGCGAGTTGGACGCACTACAAGAAATATGTCAACTTGTGACCCTTACTATTGGCCGCTGAAAGGTCATAGTTTTTCATTTGTGACCTTTTTGTGACCAAAAACAGAAGGTCAAAAGCTGGCAGTCATAAACTGAAATTAGCGACCTTCTCACAGAAGGTCGTTGAACCCATGACCTTTTGTTTTGGTCACTGGCTGTCTGCCCAGGCCACGTCGGATCCGACGTGGCAATCTGACGTGGCAAAATTGCGACCAATTGAGAAGGTCGTTGATAAGATTCAGCCATGTCCGATTGGGTGTTTCACATGGGCCAGGACCAACAATTCAGCCTTTTTATATTATTTTTTCTTACTAATTTTGGTCAGCTATATGGGCCAGGCCCAACTATTCACCCTTTTTAATTTCTGGGCCAATTACTGTTAATTTTCTATTTTCAGCCATATTATTCCACTTGTCATGTTGATATCACAATTGGACCCACATATCAAAAATTTCAAAATTTGTCAAACAATTTTCATAAGTGGGTCCCCCTGGTCAGGTTTCCATTTCATAGGTATTGAAAATATATACACAATCAATATTTCAAATAGACTATAGAGCAAATGAAATTCATCCGAAACAACACTAAATGTTATAATACATAATATGCTACTCTGACTAATATTACACTCCTGATATTACAATACATAATATGCTACTCTTGCTGATAGGCTTCACGGCTTCACACTTCATACTTAATCTATGCAAAAAAAGAAGAAGAATAAGAACCTGTAGACAGCATCAAACATAGCTTATAAGGAAGAATTGACAATAAGCTCACTTTAACAACACAAGATTTTGATATATTTTTACAGTTCATGAGATCAGCTGATAATTAACGGCTTTCCCATATATTACAAACAATTATGTGTACAAGGCAATTCAACATATAAGTTGGAAGGTGTTCAATAGCAAAATAGAACATGATATGTACTAAAAAACTTGAACTGGCAATACGCAACTAAATTGGCTGTTAATACAACAAGCATGACATGACAACAGCTGCTTGATAGATTTGATTAAACGTGTATGAAGCAGCAGCACGCATAGACAACGGATCTTCCATATAAAGGATTATAGATTGCATAACTAGTCAACTAATCTTCCATCTATATTTCTATCAGCAGCACACTAGATAGGCCACACATTTATTCCGACAGTACAGTGAGGTAAAAACAGATTATGGTGCCTGCCAAGTGAGGTAAAAACAGATTATCAGCAGCACACTAGATAGGCCACACATCTATATTTCTAACAGCAGCACACTAGATAGGCCACACATTTATTACATTTACATGGTGGTGGCTGGCTAACAATCATGGCTGCTAGCTCATGCTACCAGCGTGCGTGCACATCTCCCCGCTGGAACCAACCCAACCCAAACGAAGTAACAGTAGCAAACCACACATGTACCAGTAAACTTCAGTATGAAACCGTTTCTCGCCGAAAGAAACTACCAAAGCATTTCCAAGAATTTCGAAGAAACCACCTCAAGTCAATTCAGCCAAGGATATTATTTTCCACAAGCAAAAAACTATGGTTGAGCTCCCACATGGGCATGGGTTTTTTTGGTTTCAAGACACAAATCACAGAACTGGATGGGCATATAGAAGGTACATTGTGAATCTACGGCGTCAACCTGCTGGAGTTACTTGTCCTCAGTGATGAGCAGTTGCTTCCTCCTTGGGCTTGGTCATTTAGACAGCCAAAAAAAACATGCAACTGTAAGAAGATGGATTGATGGTAAAAAGAGTGAAGAATTGTGATTCAATGAACAGAAAAGCATATGTACATTATAATACTACAGACAAGAAAATAATAAGCCTAATATGAAGATAATTGTTTTTCTTATTGATGGCTGTAAGATGGACTGATGGTAAAAGGAGAGAAGAATTGTGATTCAGTGAACAGAAAACAAGACGTTATTATTCAGCAGTGATACTCGATATTTGACAAGTATGGTTTCATGTATACAAGTTAGGCAGAGCAATGTACAAGATAAATCGTTTTATATAAAGCGTGTCCAATCAATATCCAAAATGCTATCGAGCAGAGCATAGAAACAAAGTCCCAGAAATCTAATTAGCTGCTGCGGCGACAGCCACGCGCCATGCCGGCAGCGGCAGGCTGGGGCGAGGGTTGGAGAGGACGCAAGTGTTCTCAGGTGATTAACATCTCTCAAAAAAGAAAAAGAAAACAACTTAAAATATTGAGTGCGGCAGCAACATCTACTTGTTACTGGAGTCCCAGTTCAAGATGGCCAGAGGCCACTTGGCACCATGGAACCTACACAATTTCCATCATATATATGAACGAGTTAGGAGGTAAAGTAGAGTTGAACTACCCAGCCTCATACATATATATATAAAGTGTGCTGCACTGCTGCTACAGGAAGTTTCATAGGCTTTCAAGTGAAGGGATACACGTTGTTCAACTGTCGCGTTTATTTTTTGTTGTTGGGGAAAGCAATAGCTTAATCAATTCACTTCTCTAAAATTATGAACAACCTATCACTCAAACAGTCGTTGAGTGCTACTATAGTATTGTATTGGTAAAAAAAAGCATGTCACCACGAAGAGCTTTAACAGTTAGCACCATTTTTTATTAGAGAAGCTCAGAGAGAGATTTGAGAAATCTATATTAGAGAAAACTTCAGTGCATACAGGAATTCTCTCAAGTCTCATTGCAAATATCAAGTGCATACATAAGCTTTGATTTGAGTGGGAATGGTATGAAAGGGGCATATAAGGACAATATACTCAAGAGTTGCATATCTACATAGAAATGATGTTGATCGCATAAGTAAATAATAGTGAATGACAAACGATCTGCACTTAAGATCGCGCACACACCAACCAGCACCAAAAAAGTAAAGGGTAAATAACAACCTCACACTATTATCACTAGTGCACAGTTCTTCATAGAAGAAACACTGCCTAATACAGACCTACCTAGGAAATCAAAACATTGTAGGAATAGGTATATCCATATATTTTGAAGATGAACAACAGCAAAGTGATATACTTACACGCACACATGCAGTTTTAATTAATTAAATGAGCAGGCAACAAATGCAATTGGAAATCTAGGGGCAGGAGGTAGTGAGAGCAACGCATGAGGGATCGTCAAGATGTAGGGGATGGAGGTGTCTCACTTGGTTTCAAAATAAGATGCACACAAAGACAACCACATAAATATAGCAGTGCATAGTACTGAGGAAAACAGGGACATCTCTTTGCCAACATGTATAATTCGGACCAGCAATAGCGAGCAGAGGAAGATGAGAGGGAGATGGAGATGCTACCTGTCATGGTGGGTCGGCGTGGACGTGCTTGAGCTCGGGGCAGGACCTCTTGGTCGCCCTAGGAGCAGAGCAGCAAACCCCTCATGGCCCTCCTGCTTGCGTTGCCGTACAAGCCCGCCACCTAAGAATAGCAAAATATGAGTCTGAACCAGGATATGGATTCAGCAACAATAACCATCGTCAACAAGCACACTTCCTTTCATGTAGGTTTAAAATATAAACAAACTCATGATTCAGTTATATATGATAAAACAGAACAATGGTTTAGTTATAGTCATACCACCTATACAAAGATCAGGCAAAGATATATTTTGACCTCAGGACCAACATGTCTGCCTCAACAACTATCTAAAATTATCAAATATGCCAACAATTATTTATTGATGCTTCCCACTAAGCTTCATTAGCTGCAGGTGAAATGATGAGAGGTCCAGGAAGAGCTAACACCTCATATAATCAACACACAATGATAATAATAATAATGAAAAGGAGAGAACCTATCAGATAAAGCACGCAATTTCATCTCTATCCGTTTGTGAAAAGGATCATTCAAGCCTTCAGAATTCTTATTCTGAATTTTTTTAAATCTACCCTCGGATAGGACAACTTGACGGGTCCTGATAAACCTAAACATATGGGATATATAATAGTTTATT
>NC_041392.1:5271752-5303465 GCF_002162155.2 Triticum dicoccoides
TTTGTACCCAAGTGGAGAATTAGCAGAGAGATAAATAAATGGGTTAAATGTGTGTCAGTAGCAACCTCTAGCGACTTGTACCCAAGTAAGATATACTCACTTAATCTCTCTGATTCTTAGATCTAGTCCTGCTCGTGTTTCGGTACCATGCGTAGAGACATGACACGACAGACTTGCTGCTGCTCCGGGCAGAAACTCATTCGCCTCAGCACCCTGCAGCCCCGAGGAAGTTGTCGTAGGGGCTTGACGCCGGCAGCTTCAGGAAATGTTGCTGGAAGGGATCGTCTGCCGTCTGCGGGTTGCTGGTGTTCATGTACTCAGGATAACCCTTGAAGTTGTCGTTGGCGAACGAGTTCGTGCTCTACGCCCCGGCCTGCTTAGACAAAGCCTCGTTGGCTTCAGCATCTTGCTAAAATGTAGTACTAACATGCTTCTTTCAGATGCGTTGTGAGAGACTGAAGAATGGTCTGCAGAGTGGAAATTATGCTACCTGAGGCAACAGTGGGTCATGGAAGAGGGCCAGCTCCATCTGGTTGGGCTGATGGCTTGGCAGCGGAGCTGCTTGCATGTTCGTCTGGAAGCTCATGAAGGTACACATCAGTCTTGAGGTCCACTCGCGGACGGCGGGGTCGATCACGTCCTTGTACACCTTGTCCTGCCCTTGCACATACACCTCCTGCACCCACCCACACGCACATTCATTCATTCATTTAGCAGCATCACCAAGTGTATGCATGCGTATGGAGCAGAGCAGAGGAGAGGATTCATGGAGGAGTACCTGACATCCGAATGGGTAGACGAAGGAGTAGCCGGCCTTCTTGTCGATGACCGCCATGAACTTGCCGTCCGCCGCCGCGACTGAGCAGTACCTTTGTTGGGGCTGGCCGGCGCCATGGCCCTGACGGTGGCAGAGAGCAGCCTCCGTGCCGGCGTCTTGGCAGTCGGGGAAGGGAGGCCGAGGCCATGGCCGTGGAGGGAACTCGTCGCCGGCGAGCATGATGGAGTGCGGGCACTTGGCCCTGTCCTCCTCATCTAGCGCGTCCGGTAGGGACGTGCCCCCGAGGGCGTACAGGTCGGCGAAGACGCGGGCCCCAACTGCGGATGCCTCGGTAGTGACCTTGCGGAGCGAGCCGCCGGCGCGGGAGGAGTTGAGGCGGCCGAGGTCGAGCCCAGAGACGATCCCCGACGGCGCCGCCTCGAGGGCCTCCCGGTGCGCGTGCACGGAGGGCCGCACCGGCGCGCCCCGCCCGCCAGCCGCCTCGTCGACGTGCAGCGGCGGTTGGATCTGGATGGGGATGGCCGTGTGGCTGTGGTGTAGCGAGCAGAGGTGGCGGCGGCGATGGGGAAAAGGGAGCAGGAGCGGCAGTGCCGAAGGGGATAAGGTAGCTAGGGTTTCGTGGGTGGATGAGGATGAGAGGGACACGGGGTGAGAGCGACGGGGGAGGTGTGGGCCGTTAGATCCGGGTGCATCCGACGGTGCTTAATGCAAGATCCGCGTGACATGGTTTTGGACCAATCAGAACGCATTATCTCCTTTGATGAGGTTAAGACCATTTAAATTGGTCATAATAATTGATTGAAAATAAGTTGTTAAATCATGTCTGCTATTTGATGGCCTAGAAAATTTATATAAAAGTAAATAGAAATCAGAAACCTTCGCATTGTGTCACCAAGTGTGACCTACTTTTCAGTAAAAATAACAAACTTTGAATAATGCAAATATCATTAAAAAAGTGTTCTCATAAATGAGTTTTTTGTAAGATAATCATTTCTCGAGTGCCCAAAATGAGCTTTTTTGTGAAGGACCTATCAAATATTTGCTGCAAAATTGTATCAAATCAATTTTCTAAAACACTAGGACATATTTAATACACAATTGACCAAATGGTTGGGTGTCAAAAGTTTTGATCCACCTCTTGTGAAAAAGACAAATTTCTGCCGATTCAGAAGGAAGCGGGTCAAATTTGAACTGCAGCTACCTCATAGTTTGCTCTTTATTTTTTTCCAAAAATCATTTCTAGGTACATAACTATCTATTTAATCATAGAAACATCAAAAGTTTTCCAATATTCAACAACTAGCTAGGAACGGTCAAGCCCGTAGTTTTGACCGCACTTTGAAACGGGCATAAAAAATTAAAAAAAAATCAAAAATTGGAAAAGTTTGGCATTGTGTCATGACCAAGTTACCAGGAAAAATAATAAACTTGTAATATGAAAATTATTTTAAAAAAGTGTTCTCAGAAATGAGCTATCATGCATGAAGATTCATGTCTTTCAAGCCAAATGATCGATCTTATGACCATATTCATGGCATAGTTTGTTCAAATGATCTCATGTTGTGCACAAGGGTGCATATTGGAATTCCAAACAATGTTGCCTAACGGAGTTATCATTTTCTTTACACGAAAATTCATTTTCCATTTTTTGAGTGCCCGGAATGAATTTTTCTTATGAAGGACCTACCAAATATTTGTTGCAAAATTGTACCGAATCAATTTCCTAAAATACTAGGACATATTTAATGCACAATTGACCAAATGGTTGGGTGTCAAAAGTTTTGATCCACCTCTTGTGAAAAAGACAAATTTCTGCCGATTTAGTAGGAAGCGGGTCAAATTTGAACTGCAGATGCCTCATAGTTTGCTATTTATTTTTTCCAAAAATTATTTCTAGGTACATAAGTATCTATTTTATCAGAGAAACATCAAAAGTTTTCCAAGATTCAACCACTAGCTAGGAACGGTCAAGCCCGCCGTTTTGACCGCAGTTTGAAACGGGCATAAAAAATTTGAAAACCTTCACATTTGTGTCATTATATGTGACCATGTTACCAGTAAAAATAATAACCTTGTAATACAAAAATTATTTTAAAAAAGTGTTCTCAGAAACGAGCTATCACGTGTGGAGATCAATGGCTTTCAAGCCAAATAATCAATCTTATGGCCACATTCATGGCATAGTTTGTTAAAATGATCTCATATTATGCACAAGGGTGCATATTGAAATGGCAAGCAATGTTGCCTAAGGAAGTTTTCATTTTCTTTGGACGAAAATACATTTTACATTTTTCGAGTGTCCAAAAGGAGGTTTTTTTGTGAAGGACCTCCCAAATAATTGTTGCAAAATTGGACCAAATCAATTTTCTAAAATAGTAGGACATATTTAATGCACAATTGACAAAATGGTTTGGTGTCAAAAGTTTTGATCCACCTCTGGTGAAAAAGACAAATTCCCGCCGATTCAGTAGGAAGCGGGTCAAATTTGAACTGTAGGTGCCTCACAGTTTGCTCTTTATTTTTTCCAAAAATCATTTCTAATTACATAAGTACCTATTTAATCATAAATACATGGTTTGGTGGCGATACGTCGAGGTTTGGACGGTGGCCGAGGGCCCCAACTGTAGAGTGAGTAAACTCGCATGCCCGTCGCGTGGTCACCGCGTGACCGTGGTGTTGCCATGTGTTCTGGGCGGCCTAGGCATGTCTAGTGGGTTGCGCACTCCCCAGGTAGGTGCTAGGAAGAAAATCACAACATAAGATTCTCACGAGGAGACCGATCGATGCTTAAACATGAATAAGCAGCCAAGTGTTTGATTAGCGGTACGGGAAATGCACATGGCTAATGGGCGTGAGTTTTGGCTGAGGATGATCAGTTACTAAGAAGACCGTCTTCACAAATTTTCAGCTCAAAAGGAGGAGCCTAGGTGGTACTTGCTTTGCAAAGTACCACACTGGACATAAATACAAATGTTGAAGCTGGGCTCAAAATAATGAATGGATTGAGCGGATTGAGCTGGCATTTGGTGGAGGATGGTTATTTGGGCATAGGAAAGCACTGTAGAAAATGGATACCATTTGGACATGCCAAAGTGGTACTTCCTTCACAAAGTGTTTTTCTGAATAGAATAAGAAAATGAATATTTTGAATTATTTTTGAACTAGGCAAGGAAAGTTTTTTAAATATTTGACGAAGATATGACCCAAAGAATTTATGAGATTTTTTGGGAATTTTGGGAATGACAGAAATATAGGTTGCTTCACAACCTAGGGCAAAAACTGCCACATGGACATGCCACATAGGCAAAACTGATGAGGTGGCGCCTAGTCATAGCAACCCACCACAATTTACAAGGTTATGACCATATATATTGGTCATGATCAGCTAGAAATAAGGTAGCAGACCAGTGCTATCTGCTTTATGACCATTTCGTGTAAGGAAATTATGACCTTTCTGACCAAAATAGTCGTTATGGTTTAGGGTTTGGAGCCCCCCGAACAACTTTTGACCAATTGGTCTCAAATGGTCATAGATCTATGACCAATTATTCTAGGGTCACTGACAGAAGGTCACTAGTTAACATATTTCTTGTAGTGACGGTCCGGGGGCGTCGTCGTCGTCGCTGTCGAGGACGACGACACCGTCCTCGTCCTCGCGCCCACGTTTGCGGGCGGCGATCTCCTCCAGGGCTCGGTGCTGCCGGACCATCTCCTCGCGCACGTAGTCGTCGCGCGACCACCGCATGGCGTCCTCGTCGCAGAAGCCACGTCGGGCTATCTCCTCGTACTCCGGGAGGAGGCTGGACTCCACCTTGGGCTCGACGAGGGCGCCAGAGCTGCGGGTACACGCGCTGACAGGCGTTGAACCTGCCGGAGGGCACGACGCCGTTGGTGGCCTCGAGCTGCCCTCGTCATGCCGGCGGCGAAGGTACGGCTCCCAGATTGGGCTGTCGGGGACGTACCGGGGCCCCTCCCTTGCCGCACGCGGCAGGGACGAGCGGATGCGTGCGATCTCCGCACGCCGCGCCGCGCCGGTGGGTACCGGGGGCGCCGGCGCTGATTCTCCACGCCTCGGGCACCCGCATGTCCGGCGGGACCGGGTACTCGGCCTCAAAAAGGAGGCGAGCCTCGTCCTCGTGCAGATGACGGTGCCCGAATCCGTTCGCCGCCGCGCCGTCGCCTGGGAAACGCTCGGCCATGCTTTCTCAACTGGTGACGGCGAGAGGAGGAAAGGGGGAGAAATGAGCGCGTCGTCGGTGGATGATCGGGGTGAGTCTCTCCGACGCGCTTGCAGTCGGCTTTTATAGGCGGAGACGCCGCGTGGTAGGCTTGCTCGGCGTGTTACACGTGGCGTGATTGCGTGGCGGCCGAGGGACGCGTCGCCCAACCTTCACTGAGCCGCTCGTGAGGCATCAATGGAGGCTGACCGGCGCGGCAGCGCGCGGCAGCTTTGACATTGATTTGCCGCGGGAAACGAGGCGATGAGGACGACGAAGGGGCGAGAAGAGAGTAGAGTCGCTGACGCGGCGGGCCCGCGACTCTTCGCGCCAAAAACGATTCGCCCGGCGCCCCAGAGCGACCCCCAGCACGCCGGGTTCGGGTTGGGTCCGCCGGCGCCAATTTCGGGCCGAGTCGGCGAAAACTGGGCTCTGGGGGCGCGACTAGACCGATTTTTTGGCGCCGATGGACGAAAAAACGCATGAGGGGCCTTCTTGGGGGCGCGGCTGGAGATGCCCTAACAGACGACGACAATGCCCTAGGGAACAGCTCGGCCCATCCGATGGCTCCAACCTACCACTCATTCAATGCCCTAGGCGAAGTAGCTACACCTTTGCTGATCGCTCCAGACTTCAATGGTGGCCTACCATCTTGAGGTGGGCACACCACCTGTAGCTCCAGCCGACGAGGCCACCCACCAAGTGTTGACAAGGCCCGCATCCCAACTACCCCTATCTTAACAGGCAACCCCTCCTCTCCCTCTCCCACTCTGTTGGACGGGAGGTGGTACGCGTTGGTGGCGCCACTCTAGTAGGTAGCCAATGGCAATGCCTGTCGAAGGATGTAGGCCGTCTGTGGGGGGCACAAACATCATACAATGGGACTAAGACTAGTCATAATGGAAGTAGCTTAACTAGTAACATCACACATTTCAATACAAGATTGCTTATGTGGCAGCTAATTAATGAGGAGAGAGGGGTTTGTGGTAACTTAGCTAGTTACTGTAACATCACAAATTTCAAAGCATAATGAGTCTATAGCCTAATAAATAAACTCTTTCATGATACTACTCATATGTTACTACCCACTATGGAGGTAGTAACATAGGCTAGTAACATCGGCAAGTTACTACTCTATGTTACTCCCCATTGTGAGCAGTCTAAGGGTATCTCCAAACACGAGTCCCCAACCGTACCTGATAAAATGTCTGCGGACAAGTTTGACCGGGCGTCGGCCATCCAACGCTGTACCCCCAAAAGCCCTACTTGTTCGGCCCTTTTCCATGAAGAGAGGAGAGAGAAGGGAGGGAAAGGAAAAGGTGGATTTCTGGTGGGGTTCGAGGCTGAGTTGACGGCATCAGCGGACTCTCCGGACGCCCCATACCTCATCTCGATTTGGTTCCGGTTTGTGAGATTTCAGTCTGGATTGTCCGGACAGATTTGGTGAGCCATGTTGGATGGATTTTTTTATCCATTAGACATTTGAGGGCGATTTGGTGATCCATGTAGGAGATGCCCTAAAGAGTGGTAAATTGAGGTAAGCCCGACTGGGGTCTCCTCCACGCCGTCTCCCTTTCTCTCTCATTTCTTGCGGCCTCGTCGAGTGGGGATCCACTCCTTCTGGTTTTCTTAGTTCTAGTAGGTCCTTAGTCCACTTGGTTTTGGTTTCCTGGTGGCATCACTGAGGTAGTGGCGATGATGACTCCTTGGAATAAAATATCTTTGGCCTATCCCTACCTCGAGGACATCTGATTTGGCCCCAACTAACAACATGCGAGGACATGTTTTCCTAGAAATATTGACTCTCTCTGAATCCTGACGGTTGGTGTGTCAATCAAAGGAAGCAATTGACTGGCATTTGGAGCATGGCTACGATCGCTTATTTTGCTTTGCTCTATGGTATGACCATGTTCCTCCAATCCTCTAATTTGGTGGTCAAGGAAGTCTTTTTGTTGTTTAGGTGCTGTGTCAACCGATATTCCTTTTGTGGTTACAAGGTCTCATTTCTAGTAGTGAGTGGCTATTACGGTATTCAAATTAAAGCCTGATATGGGAAAGCATTTGCACATGTCAACTTCCCTTACTCCCGTCTCATTGCAATTTTGAAGTTTCAACGGTTGCGTACGCTCGATGGGAGATGGAGAGTACATTTCTCAATGTAAGTTCTTTTTTCTAGTCGTTTGTGTCTTTCTTGTCTTTCCATCATACTGGCTAGTTTATGCGATGTAACAAAAAGCTTACCTTCTATGATCCATTTTTAGTATCGAAAAGAAAAAATAGGAAAGAGAAGATGAATCAGGTTGTGCCTCAGAGTCATGAAAAAATTGGCAAATCACATTTCAAAAAACAGAAAATTCAATTTAAAACGGCACCCAAGCTAAATCTGGCCCCCGCAAATTAGAGCGTAGAAAAAGGGTGGGCTGGCTAAATAAATGAGAGGAGAGGATTTTGGAGCAAGATCATTGATAGTACGACAAGGGTTGTAGTATTCTCTAATTTTTGTTAATTGATTTGCGAAAATGTTATTAAGTTATTCCGATGGACTTGGCATTTTGATTGCAACTCGTCACCTCTGCATAGCCTCAGCATGGTGAGGAGACGAGTTTCTGGTGGCGGCCACAGCTCAATGGATGGATAATAACAGCACGTTGGTCGTAGCGAGCTTCTCTTTTCTTTGGAAGATACAACACCTCTCAGGTAGTCAGAGCATCGATCATTTCTTACTTACAAACGGAGATACCTGATGGCATGTGTATGTCAATCAATATGCAGACCAGTTTTCCAGCTGCCATCACAATGTGGCTCCCCAGCCAAGTAAGATGTTTCATACACCACGCCAGCAAAAGATAAGAGGGCGCGGCTACTTGCCTTTCATACAAAGGGAAAACAGTGTTATAACATATATATTATCGGATTTAAATGCACGCATCACCATACGTCATGATAAATTAAATACGAGATTAATACGAACAGACCATTCTTCTTCCACCAGAGCATTATTCATGTATTGGTAATTCGAGATTAGCCACAGTCTTCACCATTGTCTCCCAGCATAGGCACCATATCCATATTGTTCATAGACTGACTGGTAGCACCAGAAAAACAGAGCAGCACAATTCACTTTCATAACATTATTTCACTGATAGCACCCGCAAAACTCATGAAAGGGAAAACAGAAAAACAAGAGTTATTGTGCTAGCAGGAATCAGCATACTCCTCACCCATGCCATCAACTAGTCTTAGATGCTGAAATTTGAGATGGGCTCTAGGCCCATATAGCAATTTCTGAAAAATCTTTAAGGGCCCATGTGGGTTATGTGACACTAGATGTAGTGGAAAATTTAGTCCGACCCTTCTAGTGGAAGGAGAGTTGGAGTGGCTTATAAGGGTTTCTCTTCTACATGCTATTGGAGCTTGAGAAGAGAAGAGGCCCTCGCGCACTCCTCCTCCGCCGCCCGCCTCGCCACGCCACGGCTCGTCACGACGCGGGTTGCGGGATCGAGCCGAGCTCCTACGCGCTTATTTTTGCCAGTCACTAACGTAGACTTCTCTGACAGCTGGGCCACGATCTGAGATGTCGGATCGTGGGCTGTCACGGACTCGGACATGGGTCGAGCCCACGTCTCTCCACGCGGCTGCGCCTATAAGTGTGCGGTGTCTCCTAACCCTAGTCGCCACGAACAGATCACATCTGCTCACGCGCACGCCCATCGTCGTTCCCTTGCTGCTGCTGCCACCGGTGACTCCATCCCGTCCGTCGCGTACACGGTCGACGGGAGAGCAGGTCTCCGAAACCATGCCCTTATGGTTCCTGTACGGGGTGAGGGGCGAATAGGTTTTTGGGCAGCGATTACGCGACTGCTCGCTTCCGATCATCTACTTCCTATATGTCCGTGTCGCCTTCATCAACACCATGTCCACCGACGCCGACCGTGCCGCCGCCGAGAAAGCTGAAGCTGACAAGAAGGCCGCCGAGGACGCCGCTGCTGCCACCAAAGCCGCGGCCTCTGCATGGCCTACTGGAGGGTATAACTCGTTTATCCCGCTCCTATTGTTTTCTGTTTTAGCCATGCTAGCGTTATACGTAGATCTTTCTGCAATTAGCGTAGTATGTGCTAGTTTGACTGAATATCAGTATGCGTTTATTTGTGTCAATGCCATGCTAGTGATTTACTCGTCGATTAATTTAATCGAGAAATTGCCTATTTACTCAACAATCCAAAAACCTACCTATTATGTGTAGCAATTTTTCGGCAAGTGGCTTTGCCGCTGCACCGAAACCGGATAAGTTTACCGGTACATACTTTAAGCGTTGGCAGACTAAGACCACGTTATGGCTCACAGCTATGAACGTGTTCTGGGTCACCGGTGTCTCCACGGGAACGATTGCTCCTGAACAGGAGAAGGCGTTTAAGGAGGCTACCGTTGTGTTTCTCGGAGCAGTTCTTAGCGTGATCGGAGATAAACTAGTCGACGCATATTTACATGTGCATGTCGCCAAGGACTTGTGAGAGGCGCTCGAATCTAAGTTCGGGGCAGCCGATGCCGGGAGCGAGATGTATATTATAGAGCAGTTCCATGATTACAAGATGGTTGAAAACCGTCCTGTATTGGAGCAAGCTCATGAGATAATATGCATTGTTAAGGAGCTTGAACTTCTTAAGTGCGAGTTACCGGGCAAGTTTGTCGCGGGCTGCATAATCGCTAAGCTCCCTAATTCCTGGAGGAACTTTGCCACCACTCTGAAACATCAGAGGCCTGAATTCTCTGTGGACGATGTCATTGGCCATCTGAGTGTTGAGAAGAATTCGAGGGCAAAAGACTCGCACGGAAAAGGGTCCGAAGGGACTTCTGTCGCCAACATGGTGAACCAGAAGAACTTCAACTCCCACAAGTCCAAGGGAAAGAGCGGTGTCCAATACAATACCGACTTTAAGAAGAAGGGTAAGAAGACCATCAAGAAGAACAAGAAGGATGATGGCTGCTTTACTTGTGGTTCGGTTGAACATTGGGCCAACAAGTGCCCAAAAAAGTACAAGAGGCAGGACAGGACTCCAAGTCTGTCAACATGATTGTGGGCAACAATGAGAATGGTGCATCTGGGTACGGTAATCTGTTTACAGTTTTTTCAGTGTTTCTGCCCAACGATTGGTGGGTGGACACAGGTGCAGGTGTTCTTGTGTGTGCTGACATTTCATTGTTCACTCCTTACCAGGTCATAGGCCACGGGTCCGTATTGATGGGGAATGACACGAGTGCTTCTGTTCATGGTGTTGGCACAGTCGATCTAAAGTTTACTTCGGGAAGGATCGTGCAGCTAAAGAACGTGCAGCATGTCCCCGCCATCAAGAAGAACCTCGTTAGTGGCTCCCTTCTATGTAGAGAAGGGTTTAAGTTAGTTTTCGAGTCTAATAACTTAGTTGTTACGAAATATGGACTCTTTGTTGGAAAATGTTATGAAAGCGGAGGGATGTTCCGCCTTTCCCTCGCAGATTTTTGTAATAAAGTCGTGAACCATATTCATTCGAATGTTAATGAATCTGAAGTTTGGCATTCACGTCTTTGTCCCATTAGTTTCGGTGTTATGACGTGGCTAGGCAAGTTGGATTTAATCCCGAGTTTCACTTTAGCCAAAGGTTCTAAGTGCCTTTCATGTGTGCAAGCTAAGCAACCTCGCAAGCCTCATAAGGCCGCGGAAGAGAGACACTTGGCACCATTAGAACTCATACATTCTGATCTTTGTGAGATGAATGGTGTGTTGACTAAAGGTGGAAAGAAATACTTCATGACATTGATAGATGATTCCACTAGATATTGCTATGTGTATCCGTTAAATACTAAAGATGAGGCTCTACACTACTTTAAAATCTATAAGGCATACGTTGAGAATCAACTTGAAAAGAAAATTAAACGTGTCCGGTCAGATCGTGGTGGAGAGTACTTCTCGAGTGAGTTTGATTCCTTCTGTTCGGAACACGACATTATTCATGAGATGACGCCCCCCTATTCACCCCAGTCAAACGGGGTTGCCGAGCGAAAAAACCGTACTCTAACTGATTTGGTTAACGCCATGTTAGATACATCGGGTTTATCCAAGGCATGGTGGGGGGAGGCTATATTGACGGCATGTCATGTCCTGAATAAAGTTTTGACAAAGAATAATGAGATCACTCCCTATGAGAAATGGGCAAAGAGAAGGACAACACTCTCGTACTTGCGTACTTGGGACTGTTTGGCGAAAGTCAATATGCCGATCCCCAAAAAGTGTAAGCTTGGACCAAAGACTGTGGACTGCGTTAATTTGGGCTATGCTAAGAACAACGTTGGCTATAGATTTCTAGTAGTGAAATCTGAGGTACCTGACCAGAAGGTCGGTACCATTATGGAGCCTAAGGATGCTAAATTCTTTGAGGATATTTTTCCTATGGAAGATATGCAAAGCACTTCTAGACATGAATCTGAGGAGACTCCTGAACCTGCCATCCCTATGGAATATTACGAACAAACACATGATGAAAATCCTGAGGAGGATGACGAGGAAACCCTTGGTAGGGGCAAGAGACAAAGGACTGCAAAGACCTTTGGTGATGATTTCTTCGTGTACCTCGTGGATGATACTCCCACTTCTATTTCAGAAGCGTATGCCTCTCCAGAAGCTGACTACTGGAAGGATGCGGTCCGTAGCGAGATGGATTCCATCATGGCTAATGGAACATGGGAGATCACTGATCGTCCCTATGGTTGCAAACCACTAGGATGTAACTGGGTGTTCAAAAAGAAGCTTAGGCCCGATGGTACAATTGAAAAGTACAAGGCTAGGCTTGTGGCCAAGGGCTATGACCAGCAAGAAGAGGAACATTTCTTCGATACTTATTCATCTGTGGCTAGACTGACCACCATTCGAGTATTACTCTCGTTGGCGGCCTCGCATGGTCTTCTCGTCCATCAGATGGATGTTAAGACGGCTTTTATAAATGGAGAGCTAAAGGAGGAAATCTACATGCAACAGCCTGATGGCTTTGTGATAGATGGTCAGGAAAGAAAGGTGTGTAGGTTGATAAAATCTTTATATGGCCTGAAAGAAGCACCTAAGCAATGGCATGATAAGTTTAATACAACTCTGACATCTGTTGGTTTCGTTGTTAATGAGGCTGGCAAATGTGTATACTATCGCCATGGTGGGGGCGAAGGAGTTATACTGTGCTTGTATGTTGATGACATACTGATATTCGGAACAAACCTCAAAGTCATTGAGGAGGTCAAATCGTTTCTATCTCAGAACTTTGAGATGAAAGACCTTGGTGTGGCTGATGTTATCTTGAACATCTAGCTACTGAGAGATAATGAGGGTGGGATTACACTTCTGCAATCCCACTATGTTGAGAAGGTGTTGAGTCGTTTTGGATATTCGGACTGCACACCATCTCAAACACCATATGATCCTAGCGTGTTGATTCGAAAGTCCAAAGGCATGGCTAAAGATCAATTGAGATACTCTCAAATCATTGGTTCACTGATGTACCTAGTGAGCGCAATGAGGCCTGACATCGCGTTTGCTGTGAGCAAACTGAGCCGGTTTGTTTCCAAACCGGATGATGTACATTGGCATGCTGTTGAGAGAGTTATGCGCTATCTGAAAGGTACTATGAACTATGGACTTTACTATACCGGATACCCGTCGGTACTTGAAGGGTATAGTGACACGAATTGGATCTTTGATGCTAATGAGATGAAGGCCACAACTGGGTATATGTTTACTCTTGGAGGTGGTGCTGTTTCCTGTAAGTCTTGCAAGCAAACGATCTTAACGAGATCGACAATGAAAGCAGAGTTAACATCATTAGACACATCTGGTGTTGAAGCGAGATGGCTTCGAGATCTTTTGATGGACTTGCCATTGGTTGATAAACCGGTTCCGGCTATCCGTATGAACTGTGACAATCAGACTGTCATCACCAAGGTGAAGAGTTCAAAGGACAACATGAAGTCCACCAAACACATAAGAATGAGATTAAAAGCTGTCAGAAAATTAAGAAACTCCGGAGTGATAGCGTTGGAATATGTTCATATGGCTAAGAATCTGAAAGATCCCTTTACGAAAGGGCTATCACGTGTTGTGATACATAATGCATCGAGGGAGATGGGTATGAGACCCACACGAGTTGCCATGGTAGTAACCCAACCTATGTGATCGGAGATCCCGTGAATTAGGACCTGGGAAAACAAGTTAGTGGTGAACTGAGGAGAGTAACTATACTAACCCACTCCATTGGAGATGCAATACTCTCGATACTGTATGGTAGGATGACTACTATCTTAATGTGTTTCGAAGCTTACATAAGCAAGATGCTATCCTATAGAGCGATCTTTGGAGGAACACACCTATATGAGCCCGACTGCTGGTCACAGTCTATGAGATTGGGGTGATCTCTAGTAAGCTCATGAATAGGCCAGGAGTGTGACTTATATGCTCCACCGAGGGGTCAGCCTTCGGCAGCCCAGTACTAGTGAGACATGTGGTGAAACTTCTTTACGCCAAACTGACAATTCAAGGCATAGTCCATTGTTCATTTGTGAAGGAGTGTAGCTACTTGCTCTAGGTGAAGTTCAACCTTAACAGGTCTTCACTGAAACACTGGTATATCGAAATAGTAATTGAAACAGAGGACACAATGGCCCTCAAGATCTGGTGGGAGATTGCTGAAATTTGAGATGGGCTCTAGGCCCATATAGCAATTTCTGAAAAATCTCTAAGGCCCCATGTGGGTTATGTGGCACTAGGTGTAGTGGGAAGTTTAGTCCCACCCTGCTAGTGGAAGGAGAGTTTGAGTGGTTTATAAGGGTTTCTCTTCTACATGCTATTGGAGCTTGAGAAGAGAAGAGGCTCTCGCGCACTCCTCCTCTGCCGCCCGCCTCGCCACGCCACGCCTCGTCATGACGCACCGCGGGTTGCGGGATTGAGCCGAGCCGAGCCGAGCTCCTACGCGCTTATTTTTGCCAGTCACTAACGGAGAGTTCTCTGACAGCTGGGCCACGATCTGAGACGTCGGATCGTGGGCTGTCACGGACTGGGACGTGGGTCGAGCCCACGTCTCTCCACGCGGCTGCGCCTGTAAGTGTGCGGTGTCTCCTAAGCCTAGTCGCCACGAACAGATCACATCTGCTCACGCGCACGCCCACCGTCGTTCCCTTGCTGATGCTGCCGCCGGTGACTCCATCCCGTCCGTCGCGTACACAGTCGATGGGAGAGCAGGTCTCCGAAACCACGCCCTTCTGGTTCCTGTACGGGGTGAGGGGCGAATAGGTTTTTGGGCAGCGATTACGCGACTGCTCGCTTCCGATCGTCTACTTCCTCTACGTCCGCGTTGCCTTCATCATCACCATGTCCACCGACGCCGACCGTGCCGCCGCCGAGAAAGCTGAAGCCGACAAGAAGGCCGCCGAGGACGCTGCTGCTGTCACCAAAGCCGCGGCCTCTGCATGGCCGACTGGAGGGTATAACTCGTTTATCCCGCTCCTACTGTTTTCTGTTTTAGCCATGCTAGCGTTATACGTAGATCTTTCTGCAATTAGCGTAGTATGTGCTAGTTTGACTGAATATCAGTATGCGTTTATTTGTGTCAATGCCATGCTAGTGATTTACTCGTGGATTAATTTAATCTAGAAATTGCCTATTTACTCAACATTAGGTATAGTATAAAATTAGATAAGTAAACAGATCGTTCATCAGTGGTCATTTCAATATATCCTCTAACCCGCCCGTTTGCTACTTTTTTTTTGAAATTCGCCCGTTTGCTACTGAACCATCAGTTTTGAGGCCGTTCTTACCTTTGGCCAGTCAGCATTTTTTTTCAATTCAGATATACCTCAATAGGGAAGATAGTTAAATGCCTCTGATGTTCAAGAAACAAGTCTGCAGATGATGACAATGCCTGAGGATCTGAAGCAGCCGGCTCTCTAGCTATGAATGGAAGTGCTCATACATACTACTCCCTCTGTAAAGAAATAGAAGAGCGTTTAGTGATCCAAACGCTCTTCTATCACTTAAAAGAGGGAGTACATGAGATAAATATAAACAAAGCAGAGAATGAGCAACTACAAAAAAAACTAAACAGAGCACATGCCCCGCAGATCTGAAACATCAGGCTGTCTAGCTCGACAAAAGTTCCATCATGCAAGAAAAATAGTCGTGGAACAAAGCACGTTGTATCAAGCATGAAAGCCATACAAAAACCATTGCAAGAGTAAATGACAAAGAGACCTTCAGTTGCATTTATTCAGAACAGTATGTAACAGCAAACAAGAGATAACGATTACAACCCGTACAAACCAAATGTACGAGATACTCCAGGAGGGGGATTTCATGCTATTGCACAGATGAAAAACAATAAGGCTCCCGGACCGGATGGTTTCCCGGTCGAGTTCTACAAAAAGTGCTGGCACATTATTAAGGAGGATTTGTTACCGATGTTTCATGATCTCTTCTCTGGGCAGCTTCACTTATTTCACTTGAATTTTAGAACAATCACACTGCTTCCTAAGAAGATGGATGCTGTGAGAATTGAGCAGTTCAGGCCGATCTGCCTTCTCAATGCTAGTTTCAAAATCTTCACCAAGGTCGGGACTAATAGGCTCACACAGATTGCGCATTCTGTGGTGCAACAATCCCAAACTGCTTTCATGCCGGACAGAAATATCCTTGAAGGGGTGGTAGTCCTTCATGAAACGCTCCATGAAATCCATTCAAAAAAATAGATGGAGTAGTTTTTAAGGTAGATTTCGAGAAAGTGTACGATAAAGTCAAATGGCCATTCCTACAACAGGCATTGCGTATGAAAGGTTTTGATGAAGCCTGGCGCCGCCAGGTTGAATCGTTTACGCAAAAAGGGAGTGTGGGAATTAAAGTGAATGACAATATTGGTCATTACTTCTAGACACATAAATGCCTAAGACAAGGAGATTCGATGTCCCCTATCCTGTTTAACATTGTGGTTGATATGTTAGCAATTTTGATAGGAAGGGCGAAGGAGAATGGTCAAGTAGGTGGCTTGGTGCCTCATCTTGTTGATGGAGGTGTTTCCATCCTTCAGTACGCTGATGATACAATCATCTTTATGGAGCATGACTTGGCCAAGGCGAGAAATATGAAGCTGGTGTTATGCCTTTTCGAACAATTGACCGGGTTAAAGATTAACTTTCACAAGAGTGAGTTGTTCTGCTTTGGTAGAGCCAAGGACGAATAGGAGGCTTATAGGCAATTGTTTGGGTGCGAGTTGGGGGATTTACCGTTCTCTTACCTAGGTATACCTATCCATCATCGTAAGCTGACAAACAGAGAATGGAAGTGCATCGAAGACCGATTTGAGAAGAAACTGAGTTGCTGGAAGGGCAAGCTCATGTCATACGGAGGCCGATTAATTCTGATAAATTCGGTGCTCACGAGTATGCCTATGTTTCTCTTATCGTTCTTTGAAGTTCCAGTTGGTGTCAGGAAAAGACTGGACTTTTATCGATCGTGTTTCTTTTGGCAGGGTGATGAACTAAAAAGAAAATACCGGCTAGCTAAATGGGATATTATCTGTAGACCGAAAGACCAAGGGGGTCTTGGTATTGAGAATCTTGAAGTTAAGAACAGATGCCTTCTCAGTAAGTGGCTGTGGAAGTTGTCCACTAAAACTGATGCCACGTGGGCGCAAATCCTTCATAGCAAGTACCTTCAGACAAAAACTTTGTCCCAGGTGACAGTCAGGCCGACCGATTCACCTTTCTGAAAAGGACTGATGAAAGTCAAACAATCCTTATTTCATAGGACAAAGTTTATTATTGGCAACGGTGCTGGTACGCGTTTCTGGGAGGATACTTGGCTCGGAGAGACACCCTTGGCTATTCAATATCCGTCTTTATATCGTATTGTTCAACGACGTGAGGTGTTCGTTGCGACTGTATTTCAATCTATCCCCCTTAATATTCAATTCAGACGGTCACTAGCTGGCAATCGTTGGGAAAAATGGCTCCATCTAGTTAGGAGACTGATGGATGTTCAGCTTTCTCAACAACCCGATGAATTACGCTGGAAGCTGACTAGGCCTGGAGTATTCACAGTTAAATCAATGTACATTGATGTTATTTATTCGAGCTCCATTCCGACCTCCAAGCATGTTTGGACTGTGAAAGTTCCATTGAAAATAAAAGTGTTTATGTGATTTTTCCATAAACAAGTTATTTTAACCAAGAACAACTTGATAAAGCGTAATTGGACATGACCTACTAGGTGTAGTTTCTGTGACCGGGATGAAACGATCAAACACCTCTTTCTTGATTGCCCGTTAGCCAAAGTTCCTTGGCGGATGGTCCACATTGCTTGTAATATTACTCCACCGAATTCTGTCAACACGTTATTTGGGACATGGCTTGATGGGATTGAGCCTGATTTAGCGAGACATATTCGTGTTGGAGTTTGTGCTTTGCTGTGGACTATCTGGAATTGCAGAAATGATTTGGTTTTTAATAGAACATCACGTATTCACTTTTTGCAGGTTATTTTCCGAGCCACGGAAGTGCTCCGTTCGTGGTCGCTACTCACTCCGATGGAGGCCAGGGAGCATTTGATTACTGGATCTATCCGCTGGGAGATGGTAGCTCGGGTTATCTTCAACCGGTTTGGATAGCGGTCATGTAATAGGACAGGCAATTAGTTTACCTATCTCTTTTTAGCCAGCCGGTTGTGGCGTCTTCGTTTTGGCTAGTTGGTGTTTCTAGCCTTTTTGGCTCGGTGCGAGCTTTCTTTTCAGTTTTTCCAGTTGGAGACTTGGGAACCTTGTTGGAACCTTTTTATTTGGTCATAAGATGGCCGTATGCATCACTCTGATGCAGAGGCCGAGGAGAACCCCTTTTCGAAAAAAATGAGATACTCCAGGAGAAGGCAACACAGCAGCACAACAATAATAAGATGCATATTGGACACTACTTTCGGGCGGCAATTGTCCAGTCGGTGGATAAAAACATGAAGCAGAGGATAACCAACAACACGTTTACAAAAGCAACCATTAGTGATAGTGGCACCAGAAGACAGGAGGTGATTCAGTGCGAGAGGGTAATGCGTTAAGCAATCAACAAAGACGGAGACCGACCGAGGGGATTTGCACTGGCCAACAAAACAGTAAGATGATCCCGTAAGAGGTTGCCGGGGAGCGAGGGGGCAATTGTTGAAGACTAACTTCAGACTGTAAGGCCAAAGCACCACATCAACTTGGTCAACCGATACCATTATGTGAAGTACTCCCTTCGTTTCTAAATACTACTATAAGTCTTTTTAAAGATTTTAATATGAGCTACAGACGGATGTATATAGACTTATTTTAAAGTATAGATTCATTCATTACGCTGCTTGTCCCCTCGCTCAGGCCACCGCAGCTTATCCCGTGTCTTGCGCGTCAATACGCACGCCGCTGGCGCCGTCCCACTGTCTCAATGCAAGCGCCGCCGTTTCCCATCTTGTGTAGGTCGTCGCGGGGCATTGGTGTGAGACCGCGTGAGAGGAAAAATGTATTGGCGTTTTAAGTATTTCAACAGACGAAGAAAAAAAACAAAAAAAAAACACTAAACCACACCAAAGATACCGCAAGGTGGGCTCCGGTGCAACTGTGCATGGTGCCCGTTAACCATGCATCCACTTGACGAGTTGTCACTCACCCAAACCCAAGCCATCAGCTTGGTAAGCTACCAGATAAATTGCAATAAATTGTCAATCGTCTAAAAAAAAATTTGAAGAGATGTTAATACCAAAACCGCGACACTTATTTTCAATCGAGGGGGGTAGCATTTTGTTTGCCTAAAATAATAACCCCAAATTTACGAAAGATACAAATTGTTGATCCACCACACATAACAGTGCCACACACAGACACTCAAAATCAAGTTGACAAACTCAATGAAAGTATAACTAATTGTGAACATATCGCAAAATAACACCTGCAGAGACCTAGTCGTCGAAGAGGATGAGCACGGGCTGACTGACATGGCAGCCTAGCTTTGCCTTCACCCTGTCCTTCTACAGACATTTGGTAAGCGTCACAGCAATATGTGCTAGTAATGCGATGGTTTATTTATTTTAAAAAAAATTGTAGCTTCACATGCGACAAATCAAGGATTTAATTGGTCGGGCACTGGTTCAAATGAAATTCTGGATTGACAGGAAATTGAACCGAAATCGTCTAGTATCATCCAATGGTAGTGTTAATTACCCAACACCTAGTTAGTGAAATTAACTAATGCCATGCTACGGAATTAAGATAGTTAATTAACTAATCAACTAGTAAGACAGCAATGTGTGAGTTTCAAAATAGCTGTTAAACAATATAGTATTTTTATACTGCTCTTTTTTCCTTCTCTTTTTCAAGAACACATGATAGCGCGCCTTTTTACATTTCTCTGACACAAAAGAAAAATTGAGCACCAATTCATGAAGTAAAGCGGCCTCTAAAGTTCCTTATTCATGTCAACAGATGACATCAAGCTCATTACAGACTATAGCAAAACATGCGCTGGACGTGTGTGTCCGGACCTACTAATCATACAACTCAACTGATACAAGTACAAAAGTATAGTAGTACTAATTGTATAGCTGGGCCGGCTGGTAGCCACCTTTTGCATTTGCATGCATCCAACCCACGGTCGATTAGAATAGAATATATTCCCTCTGTCTCTCTGTCTCTGCCTAAGTACGTAGTTGTATAACAGATCAGGGAAGAAAAATGATCAACGAAGCTTTGGACGACCGACCGACGCCGCTGCGTACCTATTAGAGCATCTCCACTAGCCTTCTCAGGACGTCTCCCAGAACACCTTTTTAGGCTCGATTTTAGGCTCGAACGGCACTTTTCATCGAAAAAAGGCCCAGCCACGCCCCTCAGGACGTTAAAAATGCGCCGGCAAACCCAGGCGAAACCCGGCACGCTGGGAGTCTCTTGGGGACGCCGGCACAAGTTTCGGCGAATCGTGTCTCACCACATGTTCTTTTTCTTGGCCCACTTAATAATTCTCCTCACAAACTTTTGCTTGGGGTGGGGTGTGACTGGAAAGATGGCCTCTTTATTTCGCCGGATTTCGCCGGATGACCCCCAAGACACCAACTTTTTTGGTTCGGGTGATGTTCCTGGGGTGCCAACGGCTGGAGATGCTCTTATGACCTCAACATAGCAATGGAAAACCGCAACCCACGAACCGGCGGGTAAAAGTCCTATTAGGACAAGAGTTTGAGAAAAATAGATATGTCCCATGTGTCATCCAAAAAAAGCCGCTTTACCTGTTTAGATGCGTTGATATTTGTTTACCCATGTGTGTGATCTTGTTTGAATGCGTTGATATTTGTTTTATGAATCTATGATTTTATCTCTGATTTTGTTGATCTTACTCCTTTCTCTGATTTTGTTGATCTTACTCCTTCTGTTTTTTTAGTCTGCGTATAAGATTTGGTCAAAGTCAAACTTTGTAAAGTTTGACCAACTTTGTAGTGAAAAAATATTAACATCTACAATACTAAAGCTATATGGTATGAAAATTTATTTTATGATGCATCTAACAATATTTATTTCATATTGTGAATCTTGATATTTTTTTCTAAACTTAGTCAAATTTAAGAAAGTTTGACTTTGACCAAATCTTATTTGCAGACTAAAAAGAAACGGAGGAAGTATTATATAATCTCCTTCATTTGATCATTTCAAAGTAGGGGCTCCAGAAGTATCTTGAATAAAAAAATAGTCCTCTTGTTTGTCTTGTAATGGGGAAGAGAAGAAAGAACTGGTGTGAACGTGTCTCTAAAAAGATCACTTACAAGCTACTCATTCCTGAATATGATTAAACATTGTTGAGTGCTATCTAATTCATTCTTATTTCTATCTATTTCTGAAAATTAATACCATTCTCTTTATTCCATCGCACAACAAATTTTGATATATATGTGCTGAAATGCTAAAATGTGGTATATTATATGCTGAAAAAATGTTGAAGTATACTCCCTCCGTCCCATAATATAAGAGCGTTTTTAACACTAGTGTAGTGTAAAAAACACTCTTATATTATGGGACGGAGGGAATACATGCTAAAATATTCTATTTATGTGGAAATACTGAAAAATACATGGTGAAGTGTGAATTGAGTAAGATGGCCAAGATGGATATTTTTACTAGAGGTATTACCCGCATCCGGCTGGATACGGGTATGAGAATAGTTTGAAACCCAAGGTGCGGATACGGGTATAAGTTTGTGCGGAAAATATTGAGACAGTATGGGTTTGGGCGACCATTAGCCACAACCGAACCCGGCGGTGCCATGTATCTCCCCTTTCCTTTGATCCGATGCAACTACTATGATACAACACATGCACTACTTTACTTTTAGTTCCTTTCTTTACTTTACCGGCTGGGTGGCAATGCCATGTCAACCAACTTTGCAATAGGAAAAGAAAAACAATCAATCATTCATACTGCATGTTGGGAGTGTACACACACATATATAATCTGACTTATTTGGCTTTTGTGAACCCTTTTCTTCTTAGTTATCACCAAGATTTAGGTAAAATATAAACGGATCGATGGATAGTGTTATATCTTTTTCAGGCGCTCGGCCGAAAGATGCATCATGCAAGGATGCACCGACTGTCTATAAGTTTTGCCCGGCTCCGGCGAGGGAGGGCCGATGATAGTGGCGCGCCTTCGGTTCGCTTCAGTGCTTGTAGTCATTGCTAGGTGGTCCATGGATCTGAATGTATTTTTTATTATTTCTAGTATTCATTGTACTATCATGATTGAAAATGAATAAATCAAAAGATTTCCGAAAAAAGATGCATCTATACATGTACTATCATGCTAACTAGCTTAATCCCTACAGTCTTACTAAGTCTCAGTCGACTATATCCGTGAAATCTTATATTGAGATCCGTGCAAAAAAATTTCTCTCTCTCTTACATGCTATGTCATTTGACTTAGACTTAGTTAAATATCAGCCGACTGACACCTAGCCACACCCTGATCCATAAGAGCATCTCCAATAGCTGCCTCATTTGTAAAAATAACTCATCTACCACGCACACACACCAAGATTTAAAACAGGCATGCACATACGTTTGCTAAATATACAATTTAGAATTCTTTAATGGATCGCAGCAAATCAAGCAAAATTCGCGCCGGACCGGCCAAGCTCCTCCTCGCCGCCACCTGTAAGTGGTACATAACTAGCAAATTCACATGTAGATCTAAAATAGAATTTATTCGCTGCCTACCTCCATTGCTGCGATCTGTAACAGCAGAAAGACACGAAGAACCTTTGCTTTGATCAACCCATATAGCTAGCTAGCTAGGTATATTTCTCCTTCCCTTTCCATGCAATTACACCCCACCATACACCTACACTACTTTACTTTACTTTGTACTCCTTGCCAACTACCTGAACATAACTAATCAACTAACCACTCAAATTTCCACAAAAAACGAAATACTCAATTTTAATTGCCTTGTTAGAAAACTAAACCAAACCAATCAACATGCGGACGTCATGATAATGGTACATATACAATCTGACTTTCTTTGTTTTAAGAAAAAATCTTATCAACAAGCTACATATATAGTCTGATAACGGTATATCTTTTGCATGCAGGCGATTGAGCAAATTAATAAAGCTATATAAGCCAGAACAGTAACCTTCACAGCATGCATATGAAGAAGAGGTGCCGCCAGTGCCACCACCACCAACTCAAATATAATTCAGCCTGCTTGTGTTTTATGCATGTCTTGGTGTTGATGGCTGTCAGCTCGGTGCCTAGTGGTCGAACGTGACAAGACAATTTGCTCCCTCGAACAAAATCTTTTTTGTTTACGTATCTACTTTATTTATTTATTAAATCAGCAACTGGTTGATCGATCCATCTGCACATGACAAAAAGCAAAACAAAAATAATTTGGAGAGAAGAGAAGCCATGTGACTGCCAGGGCCTTTATGCATGCAGCAGGGCCAGGCGCAATCCATCCCATATACGACGTTTGGCGTAAATGGCAAATAAACGACGCCTTCAAGAGCCATTTATTTAGGTTTTTGCTAGCTCGAAAAGAACTTTATTGAACTGTGACCATAAGTGAGCTTAAAAGGGAACCGGTTCCTAGGCCTACTGGCCCTGGCCGTTTATTCTGACATGTGTAGTACGTTCCCTATATATGTACATATATACATAGTACTATGGTTTTTTTTTAAAACTACTAAGAAGAAGAAGAAGAAGAAGAAGAAGAAGAAGAAGAAAGCTAAGATGCATGCTGCACTAGCTAAAGTACCTAGTCCCTAACTCTCTTTCCCTCGATGACCCTTCATATTTTTCCCCCTTTCCTGCATGCTACCTAGCTCACATATCACAAATGTACGTCTCCATGTTGTTAGCAAATACTATTACATATCATTATTATATATTTAGATCTTAAAGACAAAACTTTATCTCATGGTTACAGCACCTTTCACAAGAGGAAGACATGGACACTTACAGCTTGCATCCATGGGAGGGTGGAGCCAGAGCTGCCTAGGTAGTCCTCGACGCGCCTGGTGGATTGTTTGACATAGGTTTATCTCGTGCATCGACCACGGTGAGGGCTCTTGGTTGGCCCTCCGTGCTGAAGTCGGATTCGCTTTCCTTGAGGAGAAGTGATGGAGTCCCTCTCTTTAATAGCTTTGTGGGTAGCCGGTTCGACTGAGGTGCTATGTCTTGTGGGCGTGTTGTATCAATTCTCGTTCAGTTTTCCACTAATAAATCATGCAATTATCTTCTTAACTACCATTATTAATAGATAATAGATTGAGGTTCCAATTTCAAATCGTAAGTACGACCACGACTCCATGAGGTACCTACAAGTACAGCGCTAGCTTGAGCATCAAAGGTCACGTGCACGCATGCACGATCACAAGCACGCTACTTTATACCGAAAAAAGCTTTCGCCCCGCTTTATATATAAAGCCACGACCAGAAGTACAAATCCGGGTACAACACGCAACCCCCCACATATCACACACACCCAAGGCAAGATACAAGGGTGCCGAAGCACCGCAACACTACCCAATCGACCACCAAGCACACTACCAAACACTTGGGGCTGACGAGGACCTTCCGAGACCTAGCCACCAAGAAGAAGTGAAGCGGGACAATGACGAAGCATGGACTCCAAGGCGGTGCCTTCAAGAAGGGCACGACACCGAAAGCCGCCACCGCCCGATCTCGGAGATCAAGTTTTCACCCGGAGCAACAAGGAGAGAAGAGAACACCACGACGGAGCCTTCATGAAGGAAACGACGCCCGCGGCCCTGCCACCGTCGGCCGGAGAAGACCGGGCAAGTTATGTACTCCGGTGTTAACCCTCTACCAAACCACCATGCTTCGCCAAACATCACCAACCATGCCACCCACGTGGCCATGGCTGCCTGACCGCACCCAAGACGCGCGCTCCGCCCACGGACACCGCGTCTCCCGCGGGCTGCCGCCCAGCATCCAAGCAACTCCGTGAACACCCAAAGGCCTTGGCTTTGGCCTGACTAGCAGCCCCCGCCTATGAAGATGCCAGCAACCGCCCTGCCTCGAACATCGCTAGAGCCCCAACAAAGAGCACATAGCCGAGGAAAGGGGGAGGAGGAGCGGACGCATCGGGACTGGTGCACCCCTGCACCGGCGATGGGTGGCCATCGGGGCCTCCCATCCCCCCTGAGAACTCCCCACTGGACACACCCCCGTGTCGCCTCACCATGGCGCCCACCGCAGCTCGACGCGAGGCCACCAACGGCAGCCCGCCCAACCATCGACAAGAAGCGCGAAGCCAGCCCACACCCGCAACCAAGAGCACTCACCGGGAGAGCCATCCCGCGCCGCTCGCCTCCGTCCAGGGGCCAAAACAGGGGCTCCCCGACTGGAGGACGGCCAACGCGCACCACCAACACGCGCGCCCGCTGCGAGCCCGACCACCGCGCTGCACGCAGCAGCGGAAGCACCCGCGCCCGCCGGCGAGGCGCCGCGCGTCGCCCGCACCCGCCGGACCGCCAGATCTGGCCGAGCCTAGACCTGGCTGCCACCGCAGCCACGAGCGCGAGCCGCCCCGTGCAGCCCACCGCGCCGCCACCAAGCCATCGCTACCCAACTTAGTAGATTACTAGATTGCTGATCTATTTTTTCTGATCTTGTATCACAGATGAAGAAGGGTGTTAGCATTTTTGCATTGTGGGAAAGAGCTTCCAAGGCAAATAAAAGAACTTCGACATCTACACCAAATCCTCCTGATGTTGAAGTTGAGAGCAGTATCATTCCTCCTACTATTGAGAGCAATCTGCAACTGGCACTTGTGCAAGCACATGAACCTGATGATGGACACACAGAACCTGAGAGTGCAGCTGACTCCCCAACCCCAAATGTAGAAGATGATGAAGCAAATGATGAAGTTCAGATTGAAGTAGATTTGGAAGCACTTGAGTCTGATCCTGGGAAACGGATCCCCATCTCTAGGTACAATGTCAATGACCAGGATAAAGTTAGAAGTAGATACATCGTGTTGGGGGCATGTCAACCAAAGAAACATAATTTTGAGTATAGAGATATAAGTGGATTACAGCGTCGCTTTTCTCCTTCTTGGTTTAAGAATTACAGGTGGCTTGAGTATAGTGTGGACAAAGAAGCCGCTTTCTGCTTCGTTTGCTATTTGTTCAAGGATAAAACAAGATGTCCCAATGGAGATGCTTTTGTGAAGAAGGGATTTAATAACTGGAACATGAAGTCGAGATTGAAGAAACATGAAGGTGAGGTTTGTAGTGCTCATGATGAAGCTCAAGAGAAGTATGATAGGTTCACTACACCACAAACATCAATTCGGGAGTCTATTGCTTCAAACACCTCACAATACAAGGTTTTGTATAAACAGCGTTTGACATGGACACTCAAGTGTGTGAGATTTCTGTTGCGCCAAGGCTTGGCATTTAGAGGACATGATGAAAATAAAGACTCACTAAATAAAGGAAATTTCCTTGAGCTTCTAAATTGGCTAGCAGGAAATTTTGAAGAGGTTGACAGGGTTGTTCTCAAGAATGCTCCATGGAACTGCAGGATGACTCACCATGATATACAACAAGAGGTGATAAAATGTTGTGCACAAGAGACTACTAAACTAGTCATTGAGGAACTTGATGGTGGTCATTTTGCAATACTTGCAGATGAGTCTAGTGATGTTTATCAGAATGAACAGTTGGTTGTTTGCTTGCGTTATGTTGATAAGAAAGGAAGGGCGGTTGTATAAGATTTCTTGGTCTTGCTCATGTTGAAGATACTACCTCTTTGACACTAAAAGCTGCAATTCAGAAAATGCTTATGGACTACAATTTGACATTTGCAATGGTTCGTGGGCAAGAATATGATGGAGCTAGTAACATGAGAGGTAATGCTAATGGCCTGAAAAAACTGATTATGAATGAGTCCCCTTCTGCCTACTATGTTTAATGTTTTGCCCATCAACTACAGTTAACTCTTGTTGTTGTTGCTAAGGAGAGTGGTGATTGTACTCGGTTCTTTCAGCAGCTTGCACACTTGTTAAATGCTCTTGGCATGTCTTGTAAAAAGATGAGAATGCTTCGGATAGCTCAGGCTGAAGAACTCATTGATGCATTAAAATTGGAAGAAGTAGAAACATGGAGTGGGCTGAATCAGGAAATGGGTTTGGGAAGGCCATGTGATACACGTCGGACCTCTCACTTCAAAACTATGAACCGTGTCATCTCTATGTATGGTACACTACGACGAGTCCTTCGCAAGATTGGAGATGAGTACCATGGTGCGGAGGCACAAGCAGCTCTATCCATAGAGAATATTTCGATTATTTGAGTTTGTTTTCATGGAACACTTGATGCAAAAAATATTTGGATACACAGATGAGTTGTGTAGAGCTTTGCAAAAGCAAGACGAAGATATTGTTCATGCTATTGAGCTTGTTGGTGACACAAAGTATTACTTGGAGGCTTTGAGGACCGATGCTGGATGGGATGATTTTATCACAAAGGTCACATCTTTTTGTACAAAGCATAAGATCGAAGTTGTTGATATGGAGGGTCCTTACTTTCCCGTTGGCCGGCCTAGAAGGGGTTTATGCAATGGTGTGTACAATTACCACCGCTTCAAGGTTGATATGTTTGTGGGTGTCATTGATAGGCAAATCAGTGAGCTGAATGGCAGATTCGATGAGGTAAACATGGAGCTTCTTTCTTGCATGGCAGCATTCTGTCCACTTCATCTATTTGCTGCTTATGACCAAGAGAAGTTGGTTAGGCTTGCTACAAAGTTTTATGCTTCTGATTTTACAAGTGATGAACTGGCAAGACTTTCATGGCAACTAAACATGTATGTTACTAATGTGCATAGAGATGAAAGGTTTCAAAATCTAAAAAATCTGTGTCAGCTTTCAGTTATGCTTGTTGAGACAAACAAGCATGAACAATATCATAATGTTTACAAGCTTCCTAAGTTGGTATTGATTCTGCCAGTAGCTACTGCTAGTGTTGAAAGGGTATTCTCTTCAATGAGCTATGTGAAGAATAAGCTAAGGAACAAAATGGGTGATGAATATTTGAACAATTACTTGGTTACATTTGTTGAGAGAGAATTTTTCGATCAAGTGAAGGATGAAGATGTCATCAATCTCTTCCAAAAAGGCGACTGCAAAGTTATATTTTAAGAAGGATATCATCACTTTATCAATCAAAAGGTACTTATGTATTCATGTTGTTATGGTCTGATACATTGAAATATTGCTATTGCCGTTATGCTACTGTTGTTTTGTTCATATATTGCTAGTGTTGTGTTGTTTGGTTCATATACTGCATTTAGAGCTAAATTTTTTTTGGATGAATACCCAGCCTTCATTTCCTGGCGCCGCCACTGCCCGTGAAGTTGCCGCTGGCCACAGAGACGCGGTGGGTGCATCATCATCGCCTCGGCTGCATGCGCGGATCGCCTCTGATGTGCCCCTCATAGATAGTCACCTCCCTGCATCACACATACATACGGTACAGGCGACCTGGTTCTGCAAACGGAACTCAAGCACACAAAGAAGAGAAACTGAGCACGGCAAAACGCTACCTGTCGCGAGTCCCGGCCAGGTATGAACTCCCCCTTGCCTGAGATGTCGATCCATGCTCCGCTCACCTCAGCTCCAAAGGAAATCTCAATCATCAGCCAAAATATCCAATGCCATATACTAAGATGTAGTATAAGTTTGACAAAAAGAGGAAAGCCAAAAAAGGCCTCGACACCAATTAAACCATTTAGGATCATGCATGCTCCTAGTGCTCATGCTCTGTTGGGTAGCTTAGCTAACGCCAACGAGTTTTAACAGGTTCCTTCCTTGTGCCAGGCCTCACCTCATAGCCCAAACAAACTTTACCCATCATATGACTGAGACTGACAAACTAACCTTTTTGCCTTGTACGCGTGACACACGGTAATCCAGTACCCCATTTTCTTTAATTCCTTCCCATTCAGTGCAAACTTATATAGAAGACCCATATGGTGCCATATATATTCTTGTTGCTGCAAGTGACTTGCTTTACTTAAGCACCGCATACATATAGGACGACAGTAACCCAAACAAAACCAGCTTTCCTTAACACAACTCATCTAGTAGCTAGGACGCAACACCTCTAGAGAGACAAGTTGGTCAAAAAACAAGATTCCCGGGCACTGTACAGATACTTCATGTTAGACACTTTTTTTTGAGTGCAAGTAGAAAAACAAAGTGTTACTTGACTGTTTGTGATGAATAAGAATACCTTGCTGATCTAATTGATAATCCTTCCACCGCGACCAATAACAGCACCCATATGCTCATCAGCAACAACGATAGTGACAGATTCTTCTTGGGCATCCTTGTTAACAGGTGATCTCATTGGAGTGTTCGGCTGAAAAAAAATCAAGAGAAAAAAAGTTGAGATTTGGCAAAAGGCCCAGACCATTTGGTTAACTGGACATAAACAGTAAATAATGTTCTTGACAAATAATTTTACATCCAGCATGCAAGAATAATACGAGACATTTCAAACTTATTTACCAAAGGATGCATGAAAAACATCTTTATGTAAGTCAGTTTAATTTTTTGTTACAGACAAAATCAGTAGGCTTAGCACCGCTGGCAATTATTTCAGTTAGGGGGCCAATGTTCTGTAATTTACCTAGTTTCTTGATATGAAACTCCTACAGAGAGTACAGAAAAGAAACCTTTCATAGTGAATGCGAGTAAATTTCGATGAACAAGTCATACGTACTGCTAGTTGGTACATATAATTTATACATTATATGAAATTGCAGTCAGTTCTTGAAAAAGAAATTGTCCAGCTTGTGGAGAAGGATGGGGTGAGAATGAACCAATAAGGAACAGTTGATCGGTGAGAGTCAAAGATAAGTTGAAATGCCTTATGAATGTTCAGGGATCTCTTCTATCCCAGATACTGAAGTTGACAAACCGTGTAGTAAAAAAATGTGTACCAACTGGCCAAGCACAAGGTTTGAGAAGTTTACTAAAACTCCATTTGTTGTATTGTATAGATTAGAACTAAGACTTGGATGAAAGGATGATCAGTACAGCTGCTACTAGTGTGCCCACAGCTATTGCAGTTGTAATCTGGTCCAACTGAAGGCGTCGGTGGAGCAGGTATATAATTAAATGTGGTAGGAGCTGTACACAGGGTAATCACGTCATGCATGGGGCCACTGTCTGTGCCTAAAATACGAATTAATACAGCTTGTATACGACGACCTCACACAGAAATAGAATAATTCGTTTTTATTAATTCAGGGCAGGGATACTGAAGACGGACGGTGCACATGGAAACAAATAACGAACGTCCTCTAACAGCTCGAATATTATCAGAAACACTGCTCGCAATCGATTATCCAAGGGCCCTGTGATGGTGACCAGCCTGTCGTTGAAGCCATAGGAGATGTTGTGTGGTGAGATCTGAATTGCAGTTTCCGAAGCTTCAGTGAATGACCTAGCCAGCAATAAAGAAGGGTGTGTGTAAGTGTGTTAGCTTCCACAACTCAGACCAGCGAAGGATGGCGAAAACACTAGAAAAGAAGCCAAGGCCTGACCAGAAGAGCAGCACACAAGGCAAAACAAGGCGGTAAATCCAATCCAGCGCGCATGGCATGGGTACAAGGCAAAACACACACGCGCGCACACAGAGTTCATTAATCAGAGATGCAGCAAGCGTAGCATGATCGGCAGTGCGCTAAGCCGACGGACGCACATGAAACTAAAAGACGAAGAGAAGGGGGGGAAACATATCTATACTTGATAACAGATCCTCCTTTGCCGATGAGCACGCCGCAGCAGGGCTGAGGCACCACCAGCACTAGTGTGGCCTCCCAGTCGGACACCTGGTCACCCTGCGAGAACCAATTATCAACTTGAGAGGATGAAATCACCTCACCTGCTCGCTTCGGGGGATGCAGCAAGTGTAGTTTGTTGTTGCCCTGAACTGAAGAGTTAAGAGATGTATAGGCAGATGTAATACCTGAACCTGGCAGAGGAGGAGTAGCTCCATGGCATCCATGACCTGGCTGAGCAGGCCGTAGACGATCACGACCCTGCGGTCAGTGCCGGGGAGGAGCTGGTCGTGGCGGGACGCGGGAGAGCCTGACCCGGGCGCCGGAGCGGGCCTCGACGGCGGACCCGCCCGCCCCGATGATGAGCCCGGCCTGGGCGTGGGTGACGAGGAACCTCGCGTGCGTCCGCTTGTTCACGCCGGCGAGATCATCATCATCATCTGGTTCCGAGCCACGCGCAGGTGTATGCACATGAGAAGGAGAGCAATCGGATTGGTGACCATGGAATCGAACCACGCGCAAAGCAGGTGTGATGAGCTGCTCGGGAGGGCGGAATGCGGCTGGGTACCTTGGTGACCGTGGGACGGATCCACGGCGCGGGGGGCGGTGAGGGTGAGCCCCGCCTCCGCGAGCGACAGCAGGGACACGGCGCGCGTCAGGTCGTCGCTGCCGCCGTCTTCTGGACACGGCGGATGTAGCTGGGTACCTTGGTTGGCGCCGTCATCTGAGACGTGACGGGTGGACGGCGAGGATTCCATGGCGACGGTGAGCCCCTCCTCCGCGCGCGTCGGCAGCTTGTCGCTCCCGCAACCGCTGCCGCTGTCGTCTGGGTCCGGGGCGGGTGAAGGTGCGGGCGGGTGCGTAGCTTGGCGGCGGTGGGCGTCGTCGTCGGCGGGGTCGGGATCCATGGCGGCGCGGAGAGGGAGGCGGCGGTGGGAGGAGTTGACTCCTCTTCTCCTCTCCTCGTGTCTGTCAAGAGAACCCGCGGGTCAGCCCAACATTTTAGACTCTCACCCCTGGAATGCATTTTTAATGTTTTATCTATTTTGTACTCCTCTATTATGGAGGATGCTTATATTTTATTCTAGACTAGACAAACATACGTTTCACTCTCACGGAAATTTATGCACCTTATCAAATTGGAAAATGTTTCAATTAAGCCGGATGGAAACAATGACCCATAAACTGTCTTCCCCTCCGGCCTTATCCCTCCTCATACGATCTCTCTCCCCCACTCATACTCCTCGTCTTTTTCCTCCCCCGCCTCTCTTCCGTTTCATCCGAGATGGGAGAGGGTGCCCATGGCGACACCGAAGCACCAGCCGCCATTGTTG
>NC_041392.1:5303711-5320695 GCF_002162155.2 Triticum dicoccoides
CAATGGATCTCGAGTAGGGGGTCCCGACCTATAAGTCTAGGAACAATGGTAACAAGGAGAGACAGAAGACGATGTTTGCCCAGGTTCGGTCCCTCTCAAAGAGGTAAAACCCTACTTCCTGCTTTGATTATATTGTTCTGATGGAGCACAGAGTCCAAGATGATCTACCTCGAGATCGTATCACTACTAGGGAAAACCCTAGTAGTAGCGCAGGTGGGCGCTACAGCTAACTTATAGTAGTAGCGCGGTCCGTACCCGCGCTACTACTGTTGACGATATCAGCAGCGCTTTTTATGAACGCGCTACTATTACTTAGTTGTAGCGATTTCGCAGTCCCTCGCTACTGCTATATCTTTTATCATTTTCCCCCATACCCCTTTCCCTTTCAGTTTCCCTTTCAGATACTAGATACTAGGTACTGCTAGTAGATATCAAATTCATAAACCATTACTAGGTAGTGCTCCCTTCGTTCCAAATTACTCATCGTGGTTTTAGTTCAAACCACGACGAGTAATTTGGAACGAAGGGAGTACTAGATAACAGTTTCATGCATAGTCAACATGCATCTTCAAGCAGTACAAGGTCATATTAACGGTGATCATCATATGTAGTTCTAGATGATATCGACGACGATCATCATATGTAGTTCTAGATGATATAGCCACACACATATGTAGTTCTAGATGATATAGCCACACACACATATGTAGTTCTAGATGTATCATCATCCTTAAGCCTGGGCGGTTGGTGTTCCTGATAGTAATTAGGATGGCCTGTCCAACACGAAGATTCTTGCCATCGAGGAATTTCTTCCACCCAACCGAGTTTAAGTGTGTGCGACCGTCCATGTCCACGCTGTAAGTACAGGTTGTGACGGAGCCCCTTGCAGTAAGGCGTAGTCCAGCCGAGCCTTCTTCATCAGGCTCGATACCATAACTCACAAATAGCCTCGCAAATAAGTACATATGGATTATCTACACTATTAATAGTTTCCTTAGATTCTACACTAATAAGCATGTGATCGAACTCTACACTAAAACATGTCATCGACTAGATTCCACACAACATACCATATCATTGGATTATACACTAAGTATTTTATCGGATAATTTGCATTTGTAAGTACAACATACCATATCATGTTGATCAACCATGGTATTTGTCAGGCGGGTCACGAATGACACACCGACAAAGTCAGCATGTGGCGCAATTATGTCCCACAGGTTGGACACCTCCTCCTCGCTCAGCCTTATTCTTTGAGCTACGATGGCTTCATGAAGTGGGTCCTCATCATCTTCATCGAGTGGGTCCTCATTATCTTCATCATCTTCATCATCTTCGTCATCTTCATCATCTTCCACCAGGTTGAGATAAATGACAGCCAGCTTGGGTCTTTCTGCTCTGAAGGAGAAGCTGATCAACTCACCACCAGTAAGATGCATGCGAGCGACGAAACGGGCCCATCCATCTCCTCCAATCTGCGACATATTGCGTCCTTTCTCGACCTCCATAGTGTACGCCCCCCAGGAGCCTCAAATGTCACAGTGTCTCCTGTCAGCTTGTTGAATTTCAACCTCACATTGCATGGGACGATCTGTGTAAAATAAGCAAAATTACACAATGCAGTAACAACAATAAAAATAAAATAGTTATTACATTTCATCTAATTTCTTACCGCCGCATGACGAAAACTCGGCTGGAAGTAGATGCCGAACAGCTTGCCAGTTGCAAGGCTGCTGGCGCACCTTGACTTGCACAGTCGACATAGTGATGGTGGTGATGGCGCCATTTTTCCTAAAGTAATATGAGAAAAGGATTAACGATCCACTTTACAGAAAAGAAAAAAAGTAGCATGTGATATTTTTGGTTCTTCCGCGGGAAGCAATTTGATGGACAACTATAAGTCTAAGATCTAGTAACATATTAGATGACAAGGTACCACCTACATTTTGCCAAAAAGTAACTTATTAAAAAAACAAAAGCAACTACGTACCTATCCATGTACAGAAAAAATAACAATAAAATGGTGCATACTAAATCAACTAAATGAACTAGCCTACTAAATCAACTAAATCAAGATGTTCTAAATCAACTAAATGAACTAGTCTACTAAATCAACCAAATCAAAATGTTCTAAATCAACTAGCCTACTAAATCAACTAAATCAAAATGTTCTAAATCAACTAGCCTACTAAATCAACTAAATCAAAATGTTCTAAATCAACTAGCCTACTAAATCAACTAAATCATATCAACTAAATCAAAAATGTTGCATATGAACTAGCCTACTAAATCAAAATGTAGCAGGCAGAAGGGAGAAGGAGGGGCGACTTGAGGAGGGAGAAGAGAGTAGGACAGAGGAGGAAGGCGGAGCGAGGAGGGGCCGGCCGGCGGCCAGTGGAGGGAGGACGGAGCAGTAAGGCGGAGCGAGGAGGGGCCGGCCAGCGGCGAGTGGAGAGGGAGGATGGAGGAGGAGGCCGGTACCGATTCCAGCAAGGAGGAGGAGGTGACGGCGGCGCAAAGGGAGGAGGGGCGACGGGGGAGGACCGGCGCAGGGGATTGAGAGGGGGTCCAGTGAATGTGTGACTGTGAGTGGATCGGATAGATGAGATGGGGGGTGGGAGATGGAATGGCTTAGCAGTAGCGCGCTAAAGAGAAAGACGCTACTGCTAAACTACCTAGCAGCAGCGCCTTTCACAAAGAAACGCTACCGCTATGTGTCAGCATGTAAAAATATATTTAGTTCAGTGTATCAAAAATACATTGATCATCAACGATCTTTTTGTGTACAATCTGATTTGTCAATATGAGTCCTCACCGGTTTAGGAACAGGTGAAGACTCATATTGCAGCCACAAATTCTATACATAGAGTTCAATGAAGACCAAGTGCTTGTCAAAGTTTGAGAAGTAACATTTTAAGGTGGTAGAAACTCTCTTCACGGAGCGAGGTGGGACTAAATTTTTGTAGTAAACTTAGCAGTAGCGCTTATTGGCGAAATGCGCTGCTACTATGCTACGTAGCAGTAGCGCCCATCGTTATAACGCGTTGCTGCTATAACTAGCCTCGCGGCGGCCTCGTGGGAATTATAGCAGTAGCGCGTCTTTGAGCGAGCGCGCTACTACTATATTTATTTCAGTAGCGAGTTATTCTTGAGCTCGCTATTGCTAATTAGCAGCAGCGCCTTATTTTAAAGCGCGCTGCTGATAAGATTCTGTGTATAGGCTTTTCCCTAGTAGTCTCTACTCCTAATGGAGCAGTTGGTAGTCTCCGCCGGTCAATTTTCGTCCCACCTCCGCTGGTTTTTTTTCGTCCTAAAAAAATCTACGAAATTTCGTAGGTTAACCAGAGAAAATAAACCGACGAAAGAAAACCAGCGAAAAAATTAGTCTTGACTCGCACGCACGCACGAGCGAGCGAAGCCTCGAGGCTCCAGGGGGCCTCCATCATCTCGCTACGAGGACGAGAACCAGATGCCCCAGCCGCCATCGCCGCCGCCAATCCCTTTGCCGTCGCCGTTCCCTTCGCGTGATATTTTCCACCGTTTCTTTATCAGCCGCTCGCATCGCACCCGTCCCCGATCCCCTGACCAAAGGAAGGCACGACCCTTGTCCTCTCTCCTCTAGGGTTTCAGCTGTCGCCATCTCCGCCTTGCCAGAAAGATATCAGGAGAGGCCGATCCAGAGCTAGAAGAAGAAGGAGAAGAGGATGTCCATGGCTCATCAGGCGGCGGCGACACGAGGCTGCGAACGTGTTCGTGGATGGCCTGGCGTGGAAGACGAGCAAGGAGTGTGTCTGGGTGTGCGCGGCCACTTCGAGCGCTTCGGCGAGATCCGCGAGGCCGTCATCATCGCCGACAAGGGCACCAGCAGATCCAATGACGGCGGATTCGTGAGTACCCAGTTACCCACACAAACAATTCTTTCTTCCCCTCATCATCGATTCATCTTCAGTAGTTCATTCGCTTGCTTAATTCAGTCCCATTAGTTGATGTTATGCCTAGATGGATGCTTGGCAGGTTACGTTCTGGGAGGCCGAGGCGCTATTGGGGTTTGCTTGGGAACGTACAGGTAACTGCAACCTCTCCTGCCTCAGGGTCCAGAGGTCCAAGGCGCCACAACCAACTGCCTCTGCATCCATATGCTGGTAATTAATTTGTTCGATGCTTTGATTAACTTACTTTGATTGTTAGTTGCTTTAGTTAACTTGTAATTTGCTGAATTATTATTGGTTAAGCACTGTGCAGGTCTTCATTTGATTGTTGGTCGGTGACCATAAGCAAGAAGCTAGCTAGGTGTGCGTGCATGCCATACACATATATCAGTTGTTGCAGGTTAAAATCATCTGCCAACTCTCTTTTTGGAAAAAAAAATCTGCCAACTTAATTAATCAATCATGCCGAATTGTAGACGCATGATGTTTCTTCATCTCAGTTATATCTTCCGATATTTACAGAAACTTCCGAATCTCAGTTATACCTTCCAGTTTTAATGAATCATAGTTGCTTGAATAATCTCTACTCCTAAAGTTTTCTCCGAAGGTGCTCATCACATCTGTCGACACACAAACACCCCATTTATTGATGGTTTACACCGGATAGTTTCCAGACCTTTATCACAAGATGGACGAGCTTGGCTTCTCAGCCAGTACTCTGTCTCATCAACAGTTTGATGTCCCTTTGCATGAAGTTAGGCCAACATCAGAAGATTCGTAGCCTTTTTGAGGAGATGAAGGTGAAGAATATTAAGCCGGATAACCTCACATGCTGCCTTCTAATGACCAGCCGTGCAGCATTGAAGAAGATAGATGTTGGAGAAGTTTTAAAAGAAATGCAAGAAAAGGATGTAGTTCCAGGGTGGTCTGCATATAGCATGGCTTCTATCTACCTGAGTGCTGGTTTGGTTTAAAAAAACAGTCTGCTCTGAAGTAACTCGATGGCCTTGATTTTAGATGGTAACATGAATATATTGATTGATCATTCATGGTCCTAGGGCCGTTTGTTTACAGTTCAGGGCAGAGTTCAGTTCATAATAGTCAATTTCATCCTGCTTGTATCACCACCACCGTGTAATATAACATATTACTGTGCACAACAATGCGTCAGCACTAATTTCGGCATCTAAATAATTTGAAATGTTGGCTCAGGTTTTGTTTACTTCATAAAAAATTATTTTGTTTCTCCTGGTGCAGTGTTATTTAGGCTTCATTATTCTACAATTTCCGGCAAATTGATAAACATGCCATACATATATATATGTCCCCTATTGCAATGTGCAACCTCTTTTCCTTTATTTTTTTTTAATATTAAAGGGAGGTGAGTTTCTTTAACTTTTTTACTTTGTAGTTTATAAAATTGTAAAACCATGGGAAAGTAGTGCATCAGGGAAGGTTCGCCACTAGACCACCCCTGATTGCAACAAAATATCCTTTATTTTTTGATCTTTCTCGTAATTATGTATTTAACAAATCTCTCCTACTTAAAAAAGAATAGCAACCAGTGTTGAATTGTTAAAGTTCTAAGTCTATATTTAGACATAATTGGTGTTGAGGCATTAAATATGTATAACGCACGGGCTCCTCAGCCGTATGTATGCTTCGACCTATTTATATGTTGTTTTCTTGGTCCTTCGTGCTCTGTACATCGCTTCACAATTTGTGACAGTGACAGTGAGGATGCTCCCTACCTTTCTCATCTTTCAAACCGGTTGCAGTGACGGATCACACCTCAACCTTGCAGGAGTTGTTATGGACCATGTGGTTTTCTTCATGAATCCACACCACCGGAAATTCTGATGGAGACCATCCACCTGACGTCCTTCTTATTACAACCTCACATGCTGCCTTCTAATGACGAGCCACTACATTTGGTTACTCAGATTCTTCTACATGGTGACTATTGACGCAAAAGGATTGCACTTCCATCTCAATCACTGCATTTGGTTACTCAGATTGTAAGTTATTGTGCATATCTACTGTTATCATACTTTTCATTCCTTTGTGTTGATGTAGAGGTACAAACAAAGGTACAAAGTGATAAGGGCACATGATCTTCTAGATTTTTTACACTCTTCTTGGCAGGCAACGAATTATCTTTATTTCAATCAGCGCCACGACGGCCGCTGCCTCCCCGCCGCTGACGCTCCAGATCAAGGCAGGGGGCATAGCGATATCCATCTTTCCGCGTGTACGGTGGCCGGTGCCCGCGTCCGTGTATCCTGCGCCAAGGGTGTCATATTCATCTCCAGGAGGTCCTCTCAGTCCTTCCCGGCGACGATGCCGAGTCGGGATTCCTCCTCCCACAGATCCCTTGATCCATGGTTAGATCTCAAGGAGGAGGGGCGTGAGGCGATTGCCACCGTCAGTGCCTGTACTGGAAGGTCTCTGGCGCCTGCTCCAACCAGATCCAGCCGGACCCGTCCTGCGTCTGCCATCCCATTGCGGTAATAAATCTCAAGCCATGTCCTTTTCATTGAGTTGAACTACAAAACTCATGTTGTCTTATATCTTGCTGAATGTCTTTCCAGATATGCGTGCTGCTCCTGTTGTGCAATTGCTGATTAAGCCGCTGCTTGTGCAAAATATGCCTACTGCTACCCGGGCTCACATGACACAGAGGAGGAAGGAGCTGCGCAAGGAATCACTGCCAGAAGACTCAATACGAGTTTGAAGAGTCCTGGACTCTAGGCCAAGTTCCGCAAGGAAGCAGCAATGCAAGCTAGCTGAGGGTTCAGACTGATTTGCGCTTTGATTCTCGCTGATTCATGATTTTGACCCAACCAAGCAGCTTTGGCGATCACGGAGGAGAACCCGCTGTTCCTAGAGGCCTGACGCATGGTCGATCACAAGTCCTCCAACGGGTGGAGCTGGTTCAGGTACCACGGGCACTCTCCACGACAAGCAGGTTCCAGTTGTGCAATGTCTGCCCGCTACTGCTATTCGTACTATCCCCCTAGCAAAATAAGTTTATCTGATGCCTCAACAGCTCACACTTCTGCAAGTCACCCATTTATTTAGTGTAGGTCTGGGGAATTTTTTAAGTTGTTGTCTATACCTTCATGTTTTTCCTTGTGAAATATCTTCATGTTTTTTAGATTACATAAATTTTTGAACATTGGATTTTTGTATGTCTTGGTTTCTACATTTCTGAAACTGAAAGCTATTATCGTCGGGCAGAAATATAAATTTCTTTTGTTGCTATCGCGTGCTTAATCCCTCCGTCCTAAAATAAGTGTCGCTGAAGAGGGAGTAGTTGTTTCTCACAAACAGTGCTATTTCAGTCTCAGAATCTAAACCGTCTTCTAAGGTTCTAACAAACTCTGATCACCACCTTTATGAATATGCTACACAAATTAAGGATATTGTTAAGATCTTTATTACCTTGACTTTTTTAGTTCACTGTTTGCAGACTCACCAATTTTGGCGGCCCCAACAATTATGTTCCGAAAATTACAGTTAGCTGAATTGTAATATTGTGACTATAGTGTTGCTAGAGAACTGATCGACAATAGTGTCAACTAGGTATGTATTTTTTTCTAGAGTAAAGACAAGTATGCTTCCTCCTCCCTGCAGCTTAAGTCATTTAGTTCATATTTATATGTTAGATCCTAGAGATGAAAACTGAATGTTTTTGTGGGAAACGTTTTACAACCAATATCCTATAACCTGTATTTGACACTATAATCCGAGTCTGCAAATCATGTTTCAGGGTTAAAATAGTATTGTCCGTTTCTACAACATAATGGTTGCTTTTACTGTACGAAATTTGCATTAGTAGTTGATATAGTGATTAGATCAACCTTGCAGTACTAATGAGCTCCTTTTAGCCTTGCTTATATGGTTAGCCTTTGGAAATAATTGATCATGTTTTCTTCCATTGGATCGGAAAACTAGAAGTAGGATATGTCTAAGCTAAGAGTGGTTTTAGATCTTAGCATCACACAAGAAAGGCTCCAATCCCCTTCTAGACATACATGTTTGTCCTATATGTTCTCTTTGTAATTCTTATGATTTTTAGTAGAATAGAGAGTTCTTAAGCCTTCAAATTAGCATGTGTGGACATTTTATTGAATCAACTCCTCCTTTTAGTTGAAAGAGGAAGCATAGTTAATGCATTTTTTGCGTCTTCTACTCAGTTAGACTTGCTCAATCCTAACTTGATGATTTTCTAGGATTTGACACATCTCCACTTGCAAGGCTACAACCAGATATAGTCCTTAGATTGATTAATTACACACACGTACAAGGAAATATATCACTTGAAATGTGTGATTTGCATCGAGAAGAACACCGAGATAGGATCAAAGCATGCGCACTGCTTTATAGTCTACATCAACAAACCGTTGGCGAGCATGTTGAGACCATGAGCCCACGTGGGACCTCCAAAGAACTTGAAAATCACGGACATTGCCAGCAAGGTTGTGGTGAATTAAAGGTATGTACAATTTGCATTGGCGCTTGCGTATATTTTCTCTGAAGATGACCATAATTGTGTCATGCTAGTTGTTGTTCTTCAGCAGAGATTTAATCAATCCAGAGATGTTGTAAATTGATACAATTGAACCTCATACTTGGAGAGACGATGCCGTTGACTTCCGCAACGATGAGCAAGGTGGCGAATACCCGCTAGAGAGTGGAGAACTTCTAGCACCACTCGACAGCCAGATCATCAACCATGTAAGGTATGGGGGCATACAACACCCATGATTGTGTTTTCTGTATTCGTCCGTTCTTCTCAATCGTGTATGACTAGCCAAGTACTTTTTTTTCTATATTACAATATTTTGGAAAATATAAGAAGACGCCAGTAATTCAACACATGCAACTTACATTGTATAAAAGCTTCATATATTTGAACAGTCAAACTTTATCAATATCTGCAAATAACACTCATGTACTCAATATCATGCCTTTGCATGAAGATTAAAAGAAGAGATAAGGTGAACCACATGGCAAGATCTCAAATAACCGAATATGCTGCATATATAAAATGGCTAGATATGCAATCCAACAAGGTATACATCTGTTCTAATCATGCATATTTCGCAGGGGCTATATGTAAGTTAAACCTCCTGAATATATTTGTGAGAAATAAAAATACATGTCCCCGATGAGTGCTGAGAGGTCTATTTGAAGATATATAAAAAGTAAAAGTGACTTCTAATAACAATTTAAAGTTCACAAAAAACTTTAAAATACTCATATGACAAATACTCGAGTAGAGATTTGAATGTGATAGAACATTATTAAAAGCTCCATTTAACATCTTCGTACTGCATATTAAAATGTACAATATTATGTTTGCGCTTAGCATTCTTTATGTAGGTCCATCCGGTCCATGTTTGATTTTTTTCCTGAATTTATTTATGATACAACTCTGGCTGCATGTTTGATTCTAACATATTATGCCCTCTTTATGTAGGTCCACTGGGTCCAGATGTGCAAGGCAAACACGCAGAGGTCTTCGATAGGCTTGTGCAGACGGAGCTTACAGCCAGATCCAAGCGGATACACCAGCCATAGCTGGCCCTATGCTGGGTGGCGGCATGTGTGAGCATGAGCTTGACATGAACGTGAGGTATAGATGATTGACGAAGAATGACTTCGTTGTATCCATCGACGCCATACCCTTTGCCAAAACAAACTACCTTCTCTTGTGTCCATGAACTTTTGTTAGCGTTTAGTGAATCATGCAATAGCTACAAGATAGCTTGTTGGGGGAGTTTGACTGGTGCTGGTGTTACATGTATGTACTTTGTGTCTGAAATGGATGGATGGGTGTTGTACTGCTGCTGAGAAAGGATGGAGGGAGGAAAGGAGGAGTACTTGCATCTTTAATTTTATCTTGCAAGTTTCTGCCTTCCTAATAATACTAGATTTGATATTCAATCATATACGAGTATTCATGACGTGGTGAGATGGTCAAAACTTGCATGCTCCTTGCATGTTTTCTTACTGTGTTCGCTGCCATGCTAACATTTTACCGATATGTCCCATGTTGTAACGCCCGGTTGCTAACGCTGGTTTAGTTTGGATAGTGACATGCAACTACGATTATTAATTGGTTTTTGAACTTCCCTTTCTTGGTCAAGTGACATTTAAAGTTTGCACTTCTCAGTTATAACAATAGCAACAATAAGCTTGTGTTGCCATGTGAGCCACATGAAACCTGATTCGTTCATTGGATGTGTGGTTTAATTTTTCTTTTTATATTTTCTTGATTGTTGTATCAATGCAATATTAATCAAATATTGTTATTTCAGCTAGATTTTTGTTTATTAGGTATTACATGGTTTCCCCGGTACCTTGAACATTTTAAATGCTGTCTCTTTAGGTTCTCGTATTTAGCTCATGGCTTCAACTTTTGTTGAAGGGAAACTTAAGGTTACAACTTTCTTTTTGCGGGAATAATTCTTGTATTACTCATTTATTAAGGTTCCAACTTGATATGCCCAATCATTTGGTTTATTAGAGCATAGAATTGGTAAATTTGTGACATAAAAGCAATTTTAGATATAGGAGGTGAGGTTGGCGTCATCCGGTTTTATAAGAGAGGGCCTCAGCGAAAAATGTTCCGCTACTTTGGAAAATTTAGAGGGAAGGGGAGGGGTCTGGCAAGAAAAGGGAAAGGTCGGTTGGGTTTTTTTGTTGGGACCGAGTGTTTGGACAACCGCATTTCTCCCCCAAATATGGCTAGATTTGGTGGAGTGGACACCTGTTTGATGTCTAGACACGTCTGGCGTATGAGGAAGAAATAAGTTTCAACCTTGAAACGATCTTAATCATTTGTTTGATTCATTCATATGCACTGTAGCCCGTGGCAACGCACGGGCGCTCTACTAGTGTATGATTGTGTTCTAAACCGTAAGGCTGGTAACGTGCATCTAAAGATAAACCCCTGGGCTTATATATGCACGGGGGGTACCAAGGTTACATGCATGGTCGATTTCCAACACGACGGCCATAGAGCTATCCTTAAAGTCATCGGAGGTTTCCATCTTGATCGCGCCGAGGTTCAGAGCTTTGGTAGTCCTTCCTTCCGATGATCGGCGGGCAATAAGCCCGGCCCTTCTACAGCGGGCCGTACAGGTTAGCACCCCTTAGTCTAGGACACCGTCAGTAGCCCCTGAACTGGTCTTCGAAGCCGAACAATGCAGTTCTCTCCTCGGACTGGCTTCTTCTCCTTGGCAAGCGAGTTCCTCCTTCCTCAATCTTGTGTTAGCTAGGGTTCAAGGTCTTCAAAACCTCCTCGGCGTTGGTAATAGCAATCCGAGCATTAAACACATTCCGAACCATGAAACACCTTTCCCAAGTAATCTGAGGACTTGCAGTAGGGAATAGTTACGGGGCCCATCAATCGTGGTCCCAATTACTTATAGTTTTTCTTGATTTTTGTGCGGGCATATTCATGGATGGATATCAAAACATCCCCCATTTACCCGATTTACAAGGGTATATAACTGGTTAGGATCACAACAGAGGTTTACCCCCGGCATTTCCCCATCTCGCCTCAGCACGAAATCTTCTCCCCAAGCTGCTCAAGAGCTCCAGCAATGGCAGGGGCCCCGGGCTCGTCGACGTGTCCTCATGGGCCCCTTAAGGGTGACTAGGGAAGTTGTTCCGTCACCCGTTTGCAACTGAAGCGGCTCGCCACTCAGTCTTACCTGCTGGATTCAGATCTCGCGTCCACTCGCCTTGGTTTGATTATCCATAGAAGGCAAGGTGCTTGCACACAATCACCTCATGCCAGAGGGGGGGGGGGGCAAGTTTGTTCCCTCCCCTTCCTTTTATGAGGCCTTGGATTCCCCATTCATCCGTTCCATACGAGCTTGTTAGAATTCTATGGGATCCAACTCCACCACCTTACTCCTAGTTCAGTCTTGCATATCGCGGGGTTTGCCGCCCTCTACGAGTTGTACCTCGACTGCGAGGCTCACATTGGGCTGTGGCGGAAATATTTCTGTTTAATGCCTATTCCTGGGATGGGAAAATCCATGAGGTCGGAGGAGGCGAGGTATGCCGCATTGCAGGGACCGGCTACCTATCGGGCACCCCCAAGGAGGATCTCGAGATGTGGGCCAACAATATAGTACTTGTCAAAAGACACCCTCGCATTTTTCCTCTGCTTAGGATCATTGAGAATGAACCGGTTCGACTCTATAATATAGTATCAACATCCATTTAAACCTCTCCATTTCAAAACTACCAAAATCAACTATGACAAGAGAAAAGTGGACATTTACAAATGGATCTTTCATCTCAAACTTCACTATCGACATAATTTATCTACATACTTGAAACTATAAAAGTCGTTGTACAATATGAAATTATGGATAATGTAGTGTGCTTATTTTAAATTAGGTATAGTAACAGAGGAATATAACTAACTAAACTGGCCATGTACATGTTCTGTAATGTAACCGTTCTTGTAGATTTTTGAGACTTAAGTTCTGTCAATACTGACCAACAGCAAAAATAGTAATGAATAAGCACAACTTGCAAAAACATGAAGTACCTGCATAGTCAAGAAAGCAGCATGCAGTTCATTGCACGTGTTGATGCCTTCAATCCTCAGTGTGGATTATTCAGCAATTTTTTAGGTCTTCGCCTACAAAAGTGGAGAATAACATCACAAATTTTAACATTGTAATATCAACTGCAGGGAAGTAATATCGCTATCAACTGTAGAGATGTGACAGGAATATCCTTTCATTAACAAGAGTTTTATACCAACACTTACTATATCTTGTTGTCTCTACTCCTAATGTCTGAGTTGGTAATCTCGCCTCACTCCTCTTTCGCCCACCTTTCACATCACGCGGCGTACTTGGGCCGGCCCATTAACGATCACGAGATCCCTCCATCGGCATGCCCTCCTCGCGATCCTGGACAAGCGATCCTCCCGAACACGTCCTCATTATCTCCTCACGCCGCCGTCCCTTCTTCTCTCTGATCTCCTCGACCAGGGCGGGGTCCTGGACTGTATCTCACCCGAGCGCCACCATCTATTCGCGTCGGGGAAGGCCGGTCCGGACCCCGCCGTTATAGAACGGCCGACCCATCTCTTTGTCAAACTCACCCAATCTATCCCACCTTCTCCCGTTCGAGGCAACGCACGTACCCAAATCTGCGGCAGTTGCTATCGATCTCCTACTCCGTTCGCTTGGGTAGTCACGCACGGCGGCATGGACGAACGGCTGCCGCCACAATGCTGACTCCGGGAAGTCGGGAGTCTCCAGATGCAGGGCCATCACCGTAGGATGGACGGCTTAGAATCCTTCATATCCAGGGCGGCGAGTGCGGTAACCAGCACGGCATCGACCCAACCGTCCGCTATGACGACACCACCGACCTCCAGCTCGGTCGTATCAATGTATGCCACAATGAGGCCTCCTACGGTAGGTTCGTGCCCAGTGCGTACAAAGTTGAGCGGCCATGTCTCTCATTTTTCATTCTTTCGTCGGCATCATTCTCTTGACCGAGACGAAGAAGATCGGCACTAGATGAACGGATGCACTATGTTATCCAATGCATGCCAGCTTAATTACACGGCACCTCAGATGCAGATACATTGATGTCCAATCACGATTACTAGTAGCACAAAGACTTAGACACGAATTTTTTGCCATAGTTAACATCTTGAAAGATTTACTATAAACCAGATTTATCTCTACTGGGAAAAGGGACACTATGGCTAATGCGTTTCCATTCGTATATGCACGGGGCTTTACTATTGGCCATAGTTTGTTTCTCACATTGAATAAATTGATTGCTGATCCCACAAGCTTGGTTAGAAAAGCAAACAAGGGTCACGGTGAACTATTGCTAGCTTGAGGAGGTGCTCACATGAAGACATGGTTACCGGAGGTTGTATACAGCTGAAGTAAGCTTCTCTTTGAAAATCTCTTAATTGTTTCACTTACCTTCTTTTTATTGTCTGCGGTTTCTACCTTTTCAAGTTGTTTGGTGGTGCATGAGCCAAGACTGAAGATATACAAGCTTATGGTTAGTATTATCCCTTTTTCATATATTTTGGTTATTGTTTTAGTTTGCTAGATGGATGTGCTGCTGTTACAATAATCCAATGACTTCTATACTTATATCATTGTTTGGTTTATGTAATTGTTGGTGCAAATATCTCGACTCGCTAAACAGTGCATGCAAGTTTCTTATTGAAACAAAGCATTGAAAATGACAAAGCATGCAATGCAATTATTCTGGACCTGCAGCGTGGCTGAATGTAAACAAGTGGGCTATATATATTGGACTCCACTAAATGTTTCAAAATTTACTACTTCCATATTTGTGTTATTATGAGCTGAGATGCCCAAAGATAATTTGTTTCTGAATCTTTAATCATGCATAATCTATGATTCTCATGCACGCTGATATGTGGGTTCCAAAATTAATGATCGATCACCTCTTTGCTGAGGTAAAATTAATAAGAGCTGAACCGAACAATATTTTTTTCAGCCATTCATTTAGTCCAGAAAGTAAGATGTTTTCTCGATGTAAATAATATTAATGTTCATGCAGCCACAGGTATACTACCTTCCGATTCGTAAACAGATGGTCTACTACAAAGTATGCAGTCGAAAATGTTGCTTTGACTATTATAATATTGAAGATGTTTGTACTGTAAGATAAATGTTGTTTTAGGTTTTAACTTATTCTGTTAATTACAAAACTATCTCTGAATAACTTTATTTAGTAGCTCAACAGAAGTGAGAATAACAACACATTGTACAAAAGAGAAAAGACAAGTGAGACTAACAACACACAAAAAAGTGGCACTGAGACGTAGATTATTTTAGAGTAGAGGTGCAGGCATGCATAAAATACAAAGAAAGGTGACAAGAGCTCTTATCATGGCACGACAACAATTTCATCAAAGGGGAGGACGCCTTCTTCGACTGGGGCAACAATATTCGGGTGTTGCTCTCTTTTCTGCTTCAACAACTCAATCGACATGGTTCGTTGAAGCCTCTCTGAGAATGTCTCCATGCCCATATGTGCTAGGAGTAGCCAAACAAAAGAGAGATACTCCACACCAGTGGCTAGACTCTTGGCATGCAAGTACCCTCGACATCTGCCAGCCGAAAAGCAGAGCATCTCCAACCACACACCCTGGATCACCTTCCATGTCTTACTCTCATCACCTATACCCATCAATCCCTCAGCAAGTAGCCAAGCATCGTGAATAAAAGTTTCCTTTAAGTCATCATAGGTCTTCACCTTGTCAATGGTGATCTGCACAAGCCTCCTCTCCTGACCTGATGTGCTCTCACCCTTAAGGATGCCACTGAGTTGTCGATAAACAGTTTTGAAAAGATTGCTTCGGTTGCCTGCCATTAGCATCTCAGGATTCATAAACAATAGGTGCATCATATAATTGGATATTTCTCTAGATGGAGAGACACATTCATTGTCAGTGGATGTGTCCATGTGATGAAAGCAGAAATTCGTGGCCATGTGCCAGAGAAGGACGCTCTCATCAAACGGCTTCTCTAAGCTCCAGCCCAGGCTTTCGTCACAGCTCTCACGCACGAGTGACCATTGTCCCCTTATGTCACTGAACTCCCTATAGCTCTCGGCGTCATTTATGTACTCCTTCCACCCATCTAGAACATGTTGATGGACTAACTTTGTGATGTCCATGGACGAGTAGCAACATTCCATAGACCAATTTTGGTCAAGCAAGTCCTTGCAATGAAAGAACCTCATGAATCTCCTCAACATGGTGTGCCTTTTGTTGCGGGCAAAGTATCCTATAAAGCTATGCTGGGAAACCCTCCTAGGCCACGCATCCTCTTCACTCGTACATTTTGAGGCAACGTGCTCTAGCAGAGCAGTGCCAAACAATAGTGCAGTTGTCACAGCAAAATCCACACGGTTTTTTACACGGTCGGAGATGAGCAAATAGGCAATAACTACCGGATATAAGCAAATATTTGTTGTGATCCAACCACAACAACCAAGACATGTATCATCATCTTTCATCTTCTTTCTGGTGTAGAGAACTTCAAAAATGTCGGATAGTCCGTCCTGGAGTGACCCATAAGCTCTATCAACGCCATGCACCAAAAAAGACTTCAGATTGGTAAGGCGATCACAATAGGGATAGGCAAAGTCGATGAATAGCTTCTCGGGTGCCAAACATAGTTGCCTTCGCCTGTTGGTCGCGTCGCTTAGAACAAAAGCCCTTGCTTCATCAACATATTTTTTAAGCTCTTCTTCCCTGCTTTCATTCCTCTGAGCTGGACCGCAAGAATTAGCTAGGCTATGAAAGCTAGCACTCTTAAGAGCCCATGGCTTCTGTAAGCATTTGAGAATCCCAGCAATGAAAAGCAATATCGCAGCAGCTGTAAACCTCTTAGTCTCTAGTGGCGAACCCCATGACTTGTAGAGCACCCATAGGACTACTGCAACCTGAAAGAGTCAATGGGTCGAGAATAAATAAATTTTGAAAGTAATACTGGCCGATTCAATATTTTGACGACCTCAACTATTATAACCATGTATATGTGAATGTGTGGCATCATTCTGAAGTCATACTAACCGATAATATTTAACAACTTTATAATAAATTTAATTTTTAAATAACTTTCACACAAGGGTCAAGTTTTACACTTCTTCCATAGTCCCAAAAGTTTAGATACACTTATTAGTTTTTTTGTACATGAAAAACATACCTACACATTTTGCATCAGGGTATATAGCAAAGAAGGGATGGTTCATACATAACATTTAGGGTTTGTTTTGTTTGGGTCATGAGGTGGAATGTAATGTCCCAGTTCCACTCATCTCCCCCATTCATATATTTGGTTGGAGAAGATAACCAGGACACACTGATTCATTAAAGCAAAAATAGACCCCTCAGCTGTTGAACCGGGTGGTTCCTCCTAATCGGTGCAACTAAATGGTTCTCACTCGATTAGCCAATAGAGAAAGAAAGGAATCTCTCTCTCTCTCTCTCTCTCTCTCTCTCT
>NC_041392.1:5322404-5324692 GCF_002162155.2 Triticum dicoccoides
GGGGGGTGAGGAGGAGGGGCGGCTAGGGTTGGGAGGATGTGCCGCCTCCATAGCTCGTTATCTTCGAGATTATAGGCTGTTATGACGACCTGCCCGCCAAGGTGCATCAGCAAGATAGGTGTCCAAAGCACCTGCAGAGCATGGCTTTCCTGGGCAGAGCTGCGTAGCTGCTGGCACCTTTGCCGGTTGAAGAGCGTGGCGAGGCCAGATATCGCCACGGCGTCACTCCCCAGGAATGCGAGCCAGGTGAGAAATCTGAACCACGGCGGTGATTCATCCTTGCGGCAGCCGGCAAAAATAGCGACGAAGTACTGGATGACAAGGCTGCCCAGAGCCAGGACGTGCAGCTGCCACTCACCCCACCATTGCACAGCACTCGAGAATGGTGCACCCATCCTCTTCTCTTCTCTTCTGCGTCTCACTTCACTTCTCTTACATTCTCCACCACGGAGTGTTTTTCCGAATGTATGTATGTTAACGTGGACGCGGAGTTTCTGCACCCGAGCTCAAATGAGCTAGGGTGAACAGTAAAATCAAAACTAAATTCAACAAAATCCAAATTTTTTTAGGAGAAACATTGACAAAAGTTTTAAGTGATTGCAAAAATTCTTCATGAAATCACATTTCTAGAAGGCGTGTCAAAAAAAAAAACAAAATTAGTACTCTGAAAAAGCTACTTTCAAAAGCATTTTGGAGCACTGAATTTGTTTTTTTTGCCACGCCTTACAGGAATGTGATTTCATGATGAATTTTTTCAAGCACTTAGAACTTTTGTCAATGTTTCTCCCAAAAAAGTTTGGATTTTTTTTCATTTTTTTTCATTTTACTGTTCACCAAGCTCAAATGAGCTAGGGAGCAGAAAGGCACTTTCGTGTTAACGTCCCTTATATACTACTCCCACATAGTATGTATGACCGTCAACTTCGATCTTGCCCAGTCCTTACGCTACGGTATGCATGATAAGCTTATTTTAATTTTATCACTATATGTTTTACACCTAGAAATCATCGTATATGTTTGGGGGCAAGTGCATTAGCATCTTCCGGGAAAACACCAAGGAAACTTACCTTGTACGCGTTCTGCCGTCTGTGTGTGGGAAGCTTCACCGGTCGTTTGGCGTCCAGTTTTTTGTACCACCAGATAGTCCGTTGCGTTGAATCCTTCTCGGGCCCGTTACAAATTAAGGGCATGTACAGTGGTTGGTCGATAATAAGTCAGTCATATTTTAAGCCTTGCATGCATGTATGTAATTTAGAGATGGCAATAAAAAACATGTCTACGATGAGTTATCTCCTAATCTTATCTTCTATTCCTAAAAACATGGTGAGACATAGTATGTTAAGAGATCATCTCTTACATAACAGAAGACAAGTATTTTCTTATGATTTCTCCCGCCTCTATCAACATTTATCTTATGTGGGTTAACATCATGGAAAAAGCTGCATCGTATAAAAGAAAGAAGAATCTGGAAATCCCACCCACGTTCAAAGGTAAATCCTTCTCTACTATGGATAAAAACGTTCTTGCTAATCAGATGAGTCAAATGAATTTGGTGATTGGGGGAGATGACATTCAATTTTTTTTACTATTGATGAGATGATAGAGGTAGAAAAGGAGAGGTGTTTGGTTTTTGCCAACAATAACCCTGAAATTGTGCTACCTAATAACCTTGATTTTGATGCCAGTGAATTGGTTAGTACACCTAATGGTGCCCCTCTCCTGGAACCAGTGGGCACTGCTGATGCTTCCAGGGGAACACCAATGGTTCTAACTAAAGTTAAGCCTTGTGGCTTGTCCCATCCATTCAAAATTAATTAGATGATAGGGCTTATTTGGAACATTAGAGGTTTAGGGCAGCATGGGAAGATTCAGTGCCTATGTGATACTATTACTAAATCTAATCCTGATTTTATTGGTTTTCAAGAAACTAAGAGAGAAATTATTTCTGAGGGCTTCCTCAAGTCTATAGATAAATTTGACAATTTTGTGTGGCACTTCCTGCCAGCTGATAATACTGCAGGAGGGATCCTTGTGGGTCTCAAAATTTTTTGCTTTGAAGTGGTTGGTTTTATTAATCAGAAGTTTTCCATTATTGCTACCGTTAAGAATAAATCTGATGGATTCGTTTAGCAGTTGGTGTTGGTCTATGGATCTGCTTGCCCTGAATTTAAGATTGACTTTATCACTGAGTTACATGATACTGTAGCTAATGCTTATTATCCTGTTATGATCTGTGGAGATTTTAATTTGGTTAGGAATGATAAGGAAAAGAGTAGTGGTTTGGTTAA
>NC_041392.1:5324702-5325498 GCF_002162155.2 Triticum dicoccoides
CTTATTCTGTTAATTACAAAACTATCTCTGAATAACTTTATTTAGTAGCTCAACAGAAGTGAGAATAACAACACATTGTACAAAAGAGAAAAGACAAGTGAGACTAACAACACACAAAAAAGTGGCACTGAGACGTAGATTATTTTAGAGTAGAGGTGCAGGCATGCATAAAATACAAAGAAAGGTGACAAGAGCTCTTATCATGGCACGACAACAATTTCATCAAAGGGGAGGACGCCTTCTTCGACTGGGGCAACAATATTCGGGTGTTGCTCTCTTTTCTGCTTCAACAACTCAATCGACATGGTTCGTTGAAGCCTCTCTGAGAATGTCTCCATGCCCATATGTGCTAGGAGTAGCCAAACAAAAGAGAGATACTCCACACCAGTGGCTAGACTCTTGGCATGCAAGTACCCTCGACATCTGCCAGCCGAAAAGCAGAGCATCTCCAACCACACACCCTGGATCACCTTCCATGTCTTACTCTCATCACCTATACCCATCAATCCCTCAGCAAGTAGCCAAGCATCGTGAATAAAAGTTTCCTTTAAGTCATCATAGGTCTTCACCTTGTCAATGGTGATCTGCACAAGCCTCCTCTCCTGACCTGATGTGCTCTCACCCTTAAGGATGCCACTGAGTTGTCGATAAACAGTTTTGAAAAGATTGCTTCGGTTGCCTGCCATTAGCATCTCAGGATTCATAAACAATAGGTGCATCATATAATTGGATATTTCTCTAGATGGAGAGACACATTCATTGTCAGTGGATGTGTCCATGTGATGAAAGCAGAAAT
>NC_041392.1:5325508-5327243 GCF_002162155.2 Triticum dicoccoides
CCTCTCCCTCTCTCCCTTGTGTTGAAATCTGTGAAATAATTATTTTTGTTATATGATGTCGTATGTTGCAGTATGAGTCGATTTCGGTTTCAATATATGTTGTATCAAATCGATTTTGGTTTCAATATAATATGGTTAATATAAATGCAAAGAGGTACATTATTGAATTCATCATCATATCAATGTGGGAGCTAATCTCACCATTCCTATGGAGCAGAAGATGTGAGCTAATCTCACCATTCCTATGGAGCAGAAGATGTGAGCTGAATCAAGATTTTTTTTCTTTACATCCCTCCAACCAAACACATGAACATAATTGACCATTACACTTTTTGACTCCAACCCTTAGAACTTTTCTAATTATATTTTCTCAGATATAATTTTGGTAAGAGTTCATCACACATGTTTCTGCTTTTAATAATAAGAATGGGTGGCTTTGGTTCCGAATTAATTTAAATATTTTTTTGGAAAGTCATTAATAATAGATTTTATGGTCATATGGAGCTCTGGAAAAGAAATCCCATCAACCAACAGCATATAGCATACAATATTACAATGGATTTTATTGGCAACTTATTAAAAAAAAGAAACTTGACCACCCTGACTGACCTGAGATAGCGTGGTAACGATGTTTTTTTTGGAAAAGGAGGATGACCCCCGGCCTCTGCATCTGGGAGATGCATGCGGCAATTTTATTGATTATTCTCGAGGACCTTACAAAGTAGAACAACAATATGCCTGAATCCGCCATCTTGACAACATCTGCCGCTACTCCTATCCAAATGATGAAGGGGTGCAAGCTGGGCCACATACCCAGACCTCTCACCTAAGCCTAACATCTAAAGCCGGAGGCCCCGACCAAGCCATCTGCCGCGTCCAGGGCTCAAACCGGTCCGACGCACTCACATGTGTCGTCGCCGCCATCTTCCACTGGTCCATCTTCAGAGTAGATTGAGGTGACAACCTTGGCAGGTCCTCCACCATCGACGCCACCACGACACCAAATGACGACCTCCACCTACGCGAGCCATGGCAGGTCCTCCGTCATCGACGCCCCCACGACGCCAGCCGACGACCTCCACCTACGCGAGTCCATCTCCAAGCAACGGACGTAAATCCATGCTAGGATAGGGCCGCACCACCGCCGTCGCCCACCACCCACAAGCGCCACTCAACGCCAAGGTTCCCAAAGCGGCGCCTTCAAGAAGGGAACGGCGCCATGAGCACCGCCGCCGCACAACAAAGTTAGGGCTTTCGCCCGGGAGACCTAGGGGAAAGTGAAGTGAGGAGATCAGTCCATACCGACGCCTCCAAGGAGGGGGACGGCGCCCTGAGGCATCGCCGTCGGCGCGGCCGGTCATGGTCGGCCAGGGATTTCGCCCGAACTAGATCTCCGCCACCAGCAGCGCCTCCTGTACAGAACCGGCGACAAAGAGAAAGCGCGGACCGACCAGACTGGCCCGCACACCGAACAGGGGAGGAGGGGAGGCGCCAGATCGCGCGTACCGACCGCCGTAGAAGCCGCCACCGGCCGCCAATGACCACCGGATCCCGCCGCCCGCGCGGCCGGGACACCAGATCCACTGCCCGCATGGCTGCTAGCCGTCCGTGCCTTGCCAATGGAGCCGCCGCTCCAGATCTAGGGTTCCCCACGCAGATGCAGGGCAACCGAGGCCCCGCCGCCATCATCCTTGGCGCCCCGGGCTGGCCCGACGGCTGCCTCAGGCGGCGGCGA
>NC_041392.1:5327872-5329939 GCF_002162155.2 Triticum dicoccoides
CAACAAACTGTCTTCTTGTTTAATGATTGGATCAATAGGTGGGCATTGATGGAGATTTCTATCTCCAATAGGGTGTTTACTTGGTCTAACAACCAGGTTTCCCCTGTTTTTGCTGTACTGGATAGAGTGTTCATTTCTGTGAGCTGGGATACACATTTTCCTTTCTCTACTCTAATGGCTCTTCCCATGGTGGGGAGTGATCACGCTCCCTTGGTCCTGGATACTGGTGCCAGAGCCCCAACCACCCCCAAACCGTTTAGGTTTGAGAAGTGGTGGCTCTCACAGCCGGACTTTCATCAAATGGTGATGGAAGCCTGGAATTCCGTGTCTTTAGGCAAATCCTCTGCTGATAATTGGATGCTTAAGACTAGGAATCTCAGAAAGAAAATCAAGGGGTGGAGTATTAATAGGGAAGCTGTTCTTAAGAGAAGAAGAAGGCACTCCTTCTGGAGTTTGATACTTTGTATGTCATGTCTGAAAACCATCAACTATCTGTTACTGAGTATGACAGGATGAAAGAGATTAAGAAAGAGCTAGATGAATTGTGGAAGAAAGAGGAAACTGCCCTTTGGCAGAGGTCCAGAGATAGGAAAATTCTAGAAGGTGATAGGAATAATGCTTATTTTCATGCACTGGCTAACCACAGACATAAAAAGAACCATCTGGCTGAGTTGGAGAGTCCTAATGGTGTGGTCACTTCGACCAGTGAGATGCTTGAGGTGGCTACCTCTTTTTATAAAAAGCTATTTGCCTTTGAACCCAGACCTGATATCCATTTGGATAGTAACTTCTGGTCTGAGGACAAAATGGTTAGCGCTGATGATAGAGAGTACCTAGAGAGACCATTTTCTGAGGAGGAAATTAAGCAAGCTGTGATGTCGTCTTATGCTAGTGGTGCCCCTGGCCCTGATGGTCTGTCCTTTTTATTTTACCAAACCTTTTGGGACTTGATTAAGAAAGACTTTATGTAGATGGTTAGAGACTTTGAAAGAGGTACCCTTGATTTATATAAGCTCAACCATGCCATTATTACTCTTATTCCCAAAATCCCTAGGGCTAGAGACATGAAGAATTTCAGGCCCATTAGCCTTAGTAATTGCATTGTTAAGATTTTTTCTAAAGCTATGACCGCTAGGGCCTCCCCCTTGTGTGACAAGCTTATATCTTCTAATCAAACTGCGTTTATCAAAGGGAGATTCATCTTGGAAAGTGTGGTTATGGCTCATGAGGTCATTCATGAAGTTAATAGGTCTGGGACTGCTGGCTTGATTCTTATTCTGTTAATTACAAAACTATCTCTGAATAACTTTATTTAGTAGCTCAACAGAAGTGAGAATAACAACACATTGTACAAAAGAGAAAAGACAAGTGAGACTAACAACACACAAAAAAGTGGCACTGAGACGTAGATTATTTTAGAGTAGAGGTGCAGGCATGCATAAAATACAAAGAAAGGTGACAAGAGCTCTTATCATGGCACGACAACAATTTCATCAAAGGGGAGGACGCCTTCTTCGACTGGGGCAACAATATTCGGGTGTTGCTCTCTTTTCTGCTTCAACAACTCAATCGACATGGTTCGTTGAAGCCTCTCTGAGAATGTCTCCATGCCCATATGTGCTAGGAGTAGCCAAACAAAAGAGAGATACTCCACACCAGTGGCTAGACTCTTGGCATGCAAGTACCCTCGACATCTGCCAGCCGAAAAGCAGAGCATCTCCAACCACACACCCTGGATCACCTTCCATGTCTTACTCTCATCACCTATACCCATCAATCCCTCAGCAAGTAGCCAAGCATCGTGAATAAAAGTTTCCTTTAAGTCATCATAGGTCTTCACCTTGTCAATGGTGATCTGCACAAGCCTCCTCTCCTGACCTGATGTGCTCTCACCCTTAAGGATGCCACTGAGTTGTCGATAAACAGTTTTGAAAAGATTGCTTCGGTTGCCTGCCATTAGCATCTCAGGATTCATAAACAATAGGTGCATCATATAATTGGATATTTCTCTAGATGGAGAGACACATTCATTGTCAGTGGATGTGTCCATGTGATGAAAGCAGAAAT
>NC_041392.1:5329949-5332236 GCF_002162155.2 Triticum dicoccoides
GGGGGGTGAGGAGGAGGGGCGGCTAGGGTTGGGAGGATGTGCCGCCTCCATAGCTCGTTATCTTCGAGATTATAGGCTGTTATGACGACCTGCCCGCCAAGGTGCATCAGCAAGATAGGTGTCCAAAGCACCTGCAGAGCATGGCTTTCCTGGGCAGAGCTGCGTAGCTGCTGGCACCTTTGCCGGTTGAAGAGCGTGGCGAGGCCAGATATCGCCACGGCGTCACTCCCCAGGAATGCGAGCCAGGTGAGAAATCTGAACCACGGCGGTGATTCATCCTTGCGGCAGCCGGCAAAAATAGCGACGAAGTACTGGATGACAAGGCTGCCCAGAGCCAGGACGTGCAGCTGCCACTCACCCCACCATTGCACAGCACTCGAGAATGGTGCACCCATCCTCTTCTCTTCTCTTCTGCGTCTCACTTCACTTCTCTTACATTCTCCACCACGGAGTGTTTTTCCGAATGTATGTATGTTAACGTGGACGCGGAGTTTCTGCACCCGAGCTCAAATGAGCTAGGGTGAACAGTAAAATCAAAACTAAATTCAACAAAATCCAAATTTTTTTAGGAGAAACATTGACAAAAGTTTTAAGTGATTGCAAAAATTCTTCATGAAATCACATTTCTAGAAGGCGTGTCAAAAAAAAAAACAAAATTAGTACTCTGAAAAAGCTACTTTCAAAAGCATTTTGGAGCACTGAATTTGTTTTTTTGCCACGCCTTACAGGAATGTGATTTCATGATGAATTTTTTCAAGCACTTAGAACTTTTGTCAATGTTTCTCCCAAAAAAGTTTGGATTTTTTTTCATTTTTTTTCATTTTACTGTTCACCAAGCTCAAATGAGCTCGGGAGCAGAAAGGCACTTTCGTGTTAACGTCCCTTATATACTACTCCCACATAGTATGTATGACCGTCAACTTCGATCTTGCCCAGTCCTTACGCTACGGTATGCATGATAAGCTTATTTTAATTTTATCACTATATGTTTTACACCTAGAAATCATCGTATATGTTTGGGGGCAAGTGCATTAGCATCTTCCGGGAAAACACCAAGGAAACTTACCTTGTACGCGTTCTGCCGTCTGTGTGTGGGAAGCTTCACCGGTCGTTTGGCGTCCAGTTTTTTGTACCACCAGATAGTCCGTTGCGTTGAATCCTTCTCGGGCCCGTTACAAATTAAGGGCATGTACAGTGGTTGGTCGATAATAAGTCAGTCATATTTTAAGCCTTGCATGCATGTATGTAATTTAGAGATGGCAATAAAAAACATGTCTACGATGAGTTATCTCCTAATCTTATCTTCTATTCCTAAAAACATGGTGAGACATAGTATGTTAAGAGATCATCTCTTACATAACAGAAGACAAGTATTTTCTTATGATTTCTCCCGCCTCTATCAACATTTATCTTATGTGGGTTAACATCATGGAAAAAGCTGCATCGTATAAAAGAAAGAAGAATCTGGAAATCCCACCCACGTTCAAAGGTAAATCCTTCTCTACTATGGATAAAAACGTTCTTGCTAATCAGATGAGTCAAATGAATTTGGTGATTGGGGGAGATGACATTCAATTTTTTTTACTATTGATGAGATGATAGAGGTAGAAAAGGAGAGGTGTTTGGTTTTTGCCAACAATAACCCTGAAATTGTGCTACCTAATAACCTTGATTTTGATGCCAGTGAATTGGTTAGTACACCTAATGGTGCCCCTCTCCTGGAACCAGTGGGCACTGCTGATGCTTCCAGGGGAACACCAATGGTTCTAACTAAAGTTAAGCCTTGTGGCTTGTCCCATCCATTCAAAATTAATTAGATGATAGGGCTTATTTGGAACATTAGAGGTTTAGGGCAGCATGGGAAGATTCAGTGCCTATGTGATACTATTACTAAATCTAATCCTGATTTTATTGGTTTTCAAGAAACTAAGAGAGAAATTATTTCTGAGGGCTTCCTCAAGTCTATAGATAAATTTGACAATTTTGTGTGGCACTTCCTGCCAGCTGATAATACTGCAGGAGGGATCCTTGTGGGTCTCAAAATTTTTTGCTTTGAAGTGGTTGGTTTTATTAATCAGAAGTTTTCCATTATTGCTACCGTTAAGAATAAATCTGATGGATTCGTTTAGCAGTTGGTGTTGGTCTATGGATCTGCTTGCCCTGAATTTAAGATTGACTTTATCACTGAGTTACATGATACTGTAGCTAATGCTTATTATCCTGTTATGATCTGTGGAGATTTTAATTTGGTTAGGAATGATAAGGAAAAGAGTAGTGGTTTGGTTAA
>NC_041392.1:5332363-5334098 GCF_002162155.2 Triticum dicoccoides
CCTCTCCCTCTCTCCCTTGTGTTGAAATCTGTGAAATAATTATTTTTGTTATATGATGTCGTATGTTGCAGTATGAGTCGATTTCGGTTTCAATATATGTTGTATCAAATCGATTTTGGTTTCAATATAATATGGTTAATATAAATGCAAAGAGGTACATTATTGAATTCATCATCATATCAATGTGGGAGCTAATCTCACCATTCCTATGGAGCAGAAGATGTGAGCTAATCTCACCATTCCTATGGAGCAGAAGATGTGAGCTGAATCAAGATTTTTTTTCTTTACATCCCTCCAACCAAACACATGAACATAATTGACCATTACACTTTTTGACTCCAACCCTTAGAACTTTTCTAATTATATTTTCTCAGATATAATTTTGGTAAGAGTTCATCACACATGTTTCTGCTTTTAATAATAAGAATGGGTGGCTTTGGTTCCGAATTAATTTAAATATTTTTTTGGAAAGTCATTAATAATAGATTTTATGGTCATATGGAGCTCTGGAAAAGAAATCCCATCAACCAACAGCATATAGCATACAATATTACAATGGATTTTATTGGCAACTTATTAAAAAAAAGAAACTTGACCACCCTGACTGACCTGAGATAGCGTGGTAACGATGTTTTTTTTGGAAAAGGAGGATGACCCCCGGCCTCTGCATCTGGGAGATGCATGCGGCAATTTTATTGATTATTCTCGAGGACCTTACAAAGTAGAACAACAATATGCCTGAATCCGCCATCTTGACAACATCTGCCGCTACTCCTATCCAAATGATGAAGGGGTGCAAGCTGGGCCACATACCCAGACCTCTCACCTAAGCCTAACATCTAAAGCCGGAGGCCCCGACCAAGCCATCTGCCGCGTCCAGGGCTCAAACCGGTCCGACGCACTCACATGTGTCGTCGCCGCCATCTTCCACTGGTCCATCTTCAGAGTAGATTGAGGTGACAACCTTGGCAGGTCCTCCACCATCGACGCCACCACGACACCAAATGACGACCTCCACCTACGCGAGCCATGGCAGGTCCTCCGTCATCGACGCCCCCACGACGCCAGCCGACGACCTCCACCTACGCGAGTCCATCTCCAAGCAACGGACGTAAATCCATGCTAGGATAGGGCCGCACCACCGCCGTCGCCCACCACCCACAAGCGCCACTCAACGCCAAGGTTCCCAAAGCGGCGCCTTCAAGAAGGGAACGGCGCCATGAGCACCGCCGCCGCACAACAAAGTTAGGGCTTTCGCCCGGGAGACCTAGGGGAAAGTGAAGTGAGGAGATCAGTCCATACCGACGCCTCCAAGGAGGGGGACGGCGCCCTGAGGCATCGCCGTCGGCGCAGCCGGTCATGGTCGGCCAGGGATTTCGCCCGAACTAGATCTCCGCCACCAGCAGCGCCTCCTGTACAGAACCGGCGACAAAGAGAAAGCGCGGCCCGACCAGACTGGCCCGCACACCGAACAGGGGAGGAGGGGAGGCGCCAGATCGCGCGTACCGACCGCCGTAGAAGCCGCCACCGGCCGCCAATGACCACCGGATCCCGCCGCCCGCGCGGCCGGGACACCAGATCCACTGCCCGCATGGCTGCTAGCCGTCCGTGCCTTGCCAATGGAGCCGCCGCTCCAGATCTAGGGTTCCCCACGCAGATGCAGGGCAACCGAGGCCCCGCCGCCATCATCCTTGGCGCCCCGGGCTGGCCCGACGGCTGCCTCAGGCGGCGGCGA
>NC_041392.1:5335036-5413708 GCF_002162155.2 Triticum dicoccoides
GGGAGCAGAAAGGCACTTTCGTGTTAACGTCCCTTATATACTACTCCCACATAGTATGTATGACCGTCAACTTCGATCTTGCCCAGTCCTTACGCTACGGTATGCATGATAAGCTTATTTTAATTTTATCACTATATGTTTTACACCTAGAAATCATCGTATATGTTTGGGGGCAAGTGCATTAGCATCTTCCGGGAAAACACCAAGGAAACTTACCTTGTACGCGTTCTGCCGTCTGTGTGTGGGAAGCTTCACCGGTCGTTTGGCGTCCAGTTTTTTGTACCACCAGATAGTCCGTTGCGTTGAATCCTTCTCGGGCCCGTTACAAATTAAGGGCATGTACAGTGGTTGGTCGATAATAAGTCAGTCATATTTTAAGCCTTGCATGCATGTATGTAATTTAGAGATGGCAATAAAAAACATGTCTACGATGAGTTATCTCCTAATCTTATCTTCTATTCCTAAAAACATGGTGAGACATAGTATGTTAAGAGATCATCTCTTACATAACAGAAGACAAGTATTTTCTTATGATTTCTCCCGCCTCTATCAACATTTATCTTATGTGGGTTAACATCATGGAAAAAGCTGCATCGTATAAAAGAAAGAAGAATCTGGAAATCCCACCCACGTTCAAAGGTAAATCCTTCTCTACTATGGATAAAAACGTTCTTGCTAATCAGATGAGTCAAATGAATTTGGTGATTGGGGGAGATGACATTCAATTTTTTTTACTATTGATGAGATGATAGAGGTAGAAAAGGAGAGGTGTTTGGTTTTTGCCAACAATAACCCTGAAATTGTGCTACCTAATAACCTTGATTTTGATGCCAGTGAATTGGTTAGTACACCTAATGGTGCCCCTCTCCTGGAACCAGTGGGCACTGCTGATGCTTCCAGGGGAACACCAATGGTTCTAACTAAAGTTAAGCCTTGTGGCTTGTCCCATCCATTCAAAATTAATTAGATGATAGGGCTTATTTGGAACATTAGAGGTTTAGGGCAGCATGGGAAGATTCAGTGCCTATGTGATACTATTACTAAATCTAATCCTGATTTTATTGGTTTTCAAGAAACTAAGAGAGAAATTATTTCTGAGGGCTTCCTCAAGTCTATAGATAAATTTGACAATTTTGTGTGGCACTTCCTGCCAGCTGATAATACTGCAGGAGGGATCCTTGTGGGTCTCAAAATTTTTTGCTTTGAAGTGGTTGGTTTTATTAATCAGAAGTTTTCCATTATTGCTACCGTTAAGAATAAATCTGATGGATTCGTTTAGCAGTTGGTGTTGGTCTATGGATCTGCTTGCCCTGAATTTAAGATTGACTTTATCACTGAGTTACATGATACTGTAGCTAATGCTTATTATCCTGTTATGATCTGTGGAGATTTTAATTTGGTTAGGAATGATAAGGAAAAGAGTAGTGGTTTGGTTAACCAACAAACTGTCTTCTTGTTTAATGATTGGATCAATAGGTGGGCATTGATGGAGATTTCTATCTCCAATAGGGTGTTTACTTGGTCTAACAACCAGGTTTCCCCTGTTTTTGCTGTACTGGATAGAGTGTTCATTTCTGTGAGCTGGGATACACATTTTCCTTTCTCTACTCTAATGGCTCTTCCCATGGTGGGGAGTGATCACGCTCCCTTGGTCCTGGATACTGGTGCCAGAGCCCCAACCACCCCCAAACCGTTTAGGTTTGAGAAGTGGTGGCTCTCACAGCCGGACTTTCATCAAATGGTGATGGAAGCCTGGAATTCCGTGTCTTTAGGCAAATCCTCTGCTGATAATTGGATGCTTAAGACTAGGAATCTCAGAAAGAAAATCAAGGGGTGGAGTATTAATAGGGAAGCTGTTCTTAAGAGAAGAAGAAGGCACTCCTTCTGGAGTTTGATACTTTGTATGTCATGTCTGAAAACCATCAACTATCTGTTACTGAGTATGACAGGATGAAAGAGATTAAGAAAGAGCTAGATGAATTGTGGAAGAAAGAGGAAACTGCCCTTTGGCAGAGGTCCAGAGATAGGAAAATTCTAGAAGGTGATAGGAATAATGCTTATTTTCATGCACTGGCTAACCACAGACATAAAAAGAACCATCTGGCTGAGTTGGAGAGTCCTAATGGTGTGGTCACTTCGACCAGTGAGATGCTTGAGGTGGCTACCTCTTTTTATAAAAAGCTATTTGCCTTTGAACCCAGACCTGATATCCATTTGGATAGTAACTTCTGGTCTGAGGACAAAATGGTTAGCGCTGATGATAGAGAGTACCTAGAGAGACCATTTTCTGAGGAGGAAATTAAGCAAGCTGTGATGTCGTCTTATGCTAGTGGTGCCCCTGGCCCTGATGGTCTGTCCTTTTTATTTTACCAAACCTTTTGGGACTTGATTAAGAAAGACTTTATGTAGATGGTTAGAGACTTTGAAAGAGGTACCCTTGATTTATATAAGCTCAACCATGCCATTATTACTCTTATTCCCAAAATCCCTAGGGCTAGAGACATGAAGAATTTCAGGCCCATTAGCCTTAGTAATTGCATTGTTAAGATTTTTTCTAAAGCTATGACCGCTAGGGCCTCCCCCTTGTGTGACAAGCTTATATCTTCTAATCAAACTGCGTTTATCAAAGGGAGATTCATCTTGGAAAGTGTGGTTATGGCTCATGAGGTCATTCATGAAGTTCATAGGTCTGGGACTGCTGGCTTGATTCTTAAATTAGACTATGAGAAAGCCTATGATAGAGTTAGTTGGGATTTCTTAAAAGAGATGCTTCTTTCTAGAGGCTTTGGTAATAAATGGGTGGATTGGGTGATTTCCACCATACATCAAAGCACTTTTCAAGTTAGGATTAATGACTCTAATGGTCCCCAGTTCTCTGGGGGGAAAGTCTTGAAACAGGGTGACCCTCATTCACCCCTTCTTTTTAATTTGGTTGCTGATGTGTTTTCAAAAATGCTTCAAAAGGCTACTAGTTTTGGTTTGATTCGTGGGCTTCTTCCACAAGCCTTCCCTGGAGGTGTGGTCAGCCTGCAATATGCTGATGACACCATCTTATTTTTAGAGAATTCACTAGAATATGCTAAGAACTTGAAGTGGATTCTCTCATGCTTTGAAAATCTGTCTGGATTAAAAATTAATTTTCATAAGAGTGATTTGCATGCTATTAATATCTCTGGACAGTTATCCAATGAATTTGCTCAAGTCTTCTGCTGCCAACTGGGATTTCCCCTTCAAATATTTAGGTGTCCCCCTTCACTTTGAAAAATTGAGGAGGGAGGACCTTCAACCCATTATTGATAGGATTATTAAGAACATTTCAGGCTGGTTGGGAAGATGTCTATCTTACAGAGGGAAATTGATATTGCTTACCACATGCATTGCTAGTATTCCTGCTTATCTTATGTCTATTATGAAATTTCCCAAATGGGCAATTGATATGATTACTTCTCAAATGTCCCACTTCTTTTGGGGTAACATGGGGGATTCTCATAAATACCACCTTGCTAACTGGGGGCTGATTTCTAGAAAAAAGGAGTTTGGTGGCTTGGGGGTACCTAATCTTAGAGAGTTTAACATGGCCCTGTTGGCATCGTGGGGGAAAAGATTTTATGATGAAAGGAACAGTGATTGGAAGAAAGTGCTGAAATATAAATATAACACCACTTGCCCTAATTTTTTTTAACACTAGGGTGGTTCTTGGTTCTCCATTCATGAAAAGTTTATCTTGGGCTCTTGCAACTGCTAAGAATTTCTATAGATGGGTCCCGAGGGATGGGAACAACATTTCCTTCTGGCATGACATTTGGGCAGGAGATTGTTCTTTAAAAACTGCTTTTTGGGATCTTTACAGTATTTGCCAGCAACAGGACTCTACCCTGGCTTAGGTCTGGGTGGATGGTGAGCTGCGGTTAACATTTAGGAGGTGTGTCACTGAAAATACACTAGCAAGATGGGAGGAACTCACCGAGATTGTTAAGACTGTTTGGCTGTCTGACTCTCCGGATCAACCTCTCTGGATGTTAGATTCTTCTAACAAATACTCTGTCAAATCCTTCTGTAAGCTTATTAACTTTGGAGGGATTCCTTCTGTCATTAAAAATGATATATGGAAAATCAAAGTGCCGCCGAATATACATGTTTTTCTCTGGCTGGTTTACTACAACAAGAGTTTAACCAGAGAAACTTAGCTAAGCGTAGACATGTGGAGGACATGTCCTGTGTCTTCTGCTGTGAACCTGAATCTATCCAGCATCTATTTTTTGATTGCATTGTTGCTAAGTCTTTTTGGAGTTTAATTGCTGAGATCTTTGTGATTGATGTTCCTAACTCTTTTGATCAACTATCTTCCTACTGGAAGAGAAGGAAGCATTATGAAGTCTTGAATATGGTTTCTGCTGCTGCCTTGTGGAGCTTATGGCGTATTCGGAATGATTTTGTTTTCCAGGGGGAAGATGGCGAAGTATGCGGTGTGTCTTGGACCTGTTGGGGGCGACGATCAAGAAATGGAAAATATTATGCTCAGAAGCTCAGGGTGCGCTACTTCTCCGGTGCTTAAGGCTGTTGGACCATCGAAGAGGGGAATTGCTTAGAATCTCCTGGGTGTGAAGAGGGAATAAAATGAGGAGGGGAGCTGGATCCATAGCTAGGGCTTTTGCTTTTACTGGTTATGTGTCTAGTTCCTGAACCTGTTCTTGGAAAAACTCCTGATGTAATAGGGTAGATCTACCTATGCTTGGGTTCTATCTATGGCAGCTACTCTCAGGCTGTTGCCGGGCGCTGTTAAACAGTCTTTGTGGTCGTTGGTTTTGCCTTGGATTTCAATAAAAGTTGGGGCGGGGGGAAACCCCTTTCATTTCAAAAAAAATTATCTTATGTGGCACTCATAAGATAGCATCATTGTACATTCATGCCCTAAGTAGTGTTGATCAAGGTTAGGGCATCTCTAGTCGAAACCCCAAAATTTAGCCCCTCAAATGCCCTCTCAAACATTAACTCCTTTTTTTATTTTTTAACAAGTATCAGTGCAGACGCTCATACAAACGTAGATACACTTTTACTACCTGAACTCCTATAATTATTTCTTTGCCAATTCCGAGGAGGGGAATGGCACCAGCCTTGATCCGCCATAAAATGCTTAATTTATTTCTCTACTACTCCCTCCGTTTCATAATGCAAGATGTTTTTTGACTCTACACTAGAGTCAAAAAACGTCTTACATTACAGAACAGAGGGAGTAGAAATTTTGCAGTGTATGCCTTTATCTTCCTTTTTTTTGGGACATGTGTGATAAGCAATGTACTTTTTCACCATAAAAATCTTAGCTCTTGTGTCATATGAACCCCACAAGTACTCGTTGTAATCTTCATCACACTTAGCACACAAGTTCTTCCTATCATTGATTAGGAACATGATTTCAAACTTATTTTTACAAATGTACTCTCTAATGGATTTTCTAAGAATCTTAACACTCAAACACTGGTCCAACATGGAACTTTGGAAAGTAAAATTCTTCAGACCTAAATTCTTGAATTTGAACTTTTCAGCTTCTTCATCAGAGTCTGGTGCCCACATCTCATCACTCTCAGACTCAACATTTGTTCCATATTTCATCTTCTCTTTCTCTTTCTCTATGCCCTTCCCTTCCTCATGCCCTTTATCTTTACCTTTACCTTTACATTCATTCTCCCTTTATTAGTACTCTCCCCATCTTCTTGAACCTCCACAATGTTAGCATATATGTCATCATCATCATCATCATCATCATAGATGTCATAGTCACTATCTATCGTCTCTCCTGGATTAAAGTTTTCGTCATCAAATTTTGAACCTGAAGCATCGTTGCCTTCTTCATCATCTCTGAATAGGGCATCCACTCTGGCACCTCTAGTCCATCTCTTATGTTGCCTTAAGACATCACCTCTCTCAAGATTTTGGCGGGCGGGAGGGGGCATAAACATTTGGGATACGTATAGAGAAGCTATCAACCAACATGGTGAGGTCAGCAACTGAGACAGGACAAAACAACTAAGAGAGAGAGATGGAGGGGGAGAGAGAGGGAGAGAGAGAGAGAGAGAGTCCAACTACGAGGACGAAGCAATACTACCAACAGAGCGGTGTGCGTTGATAACCATGAAGGTTCACTGACCAGTCGCAGTAACATGACCTAGTCGGCCTTCTCAAACTGGCCAAATATGTCTGGGCTGACCGACACTCCCCAATACGTCTGGGCTGACCGGCACCCCTCATATCCAGCCTAAATCTCCTTGAGCCGTTGTACACCCATTGAAACTGCCATCCGAAATCCATGCAACAGAGCCTCATATTCGGCTGCATTGTTGGAGTCGGTGTACATAATCGGCATTACGTACCGGATATTGTCGCCGGTGGGAGATGTGAGAAGCAGTCCAGCCCCCAGTCCGACAAGCATTTTGGAGCTGTCGAAGTACATGGTCCAATGTGAGTATGTACTGTACTCTAGGGAGCTCAGCTTCCGTCCATTCGGCCACAAAATCCGCCAACACCTGAGATTTAATAGCTCGGCGCAGTCTATATATGATTTCGAAGGGGAGGAGCTCAATGGCCCATTTGGCTACGCGACCAGTGGCATCCCTGTTGTTAATTATATCATTCAGGGGTACTTCGGATGCCACCATGACTGAACACTCTTGAAAATAGTGTCAGAGTTTTTGGGATGCCATGAATACTGCGTAGGCGATCTTTTGGTAAAGAGGATACCTTGTTTTACACGGGGTGAGCACCTCGGATACATAGTAGACAGGCTTTTGCACCTAGAGCTTGTGGCCTTCTGCCTCTCATTCAACTACGAGGACTGCACTGACCACCTGGTTTGTGGCCAAAATGTATAACAACATTGGCTCGTCAAAGTTGGGCGCCGCCAATATGGGATTGCTGGCCAATAATATTTTAATTTCCTCCATTGCATCCGTTGCCTCGCTAGTCAATTCGAACTTTTTATTCCGTTTAAGCAGCTTGTAGACTGGTAAAGCCTTTTCACCGAGTCGTGAAATAAAGCGGCTCAAGGCCGCGATGCATCTGACTAATTTTTGGATGTGTTTTAGCTCGGTAGGAACTGCTAGTTGGGACATGGCTCAGATTTTGGCCGGATTAGCGTCTCTTCCTCTATGGGATAAAATAAATCCGAGCAACTTGCCCATGGGTACTCCGAAGACACATTTGTCCGGATTGAGCCGTATATCATAAGTTCGTAGACTGTCGAAGGTTTGGCGGAGGTCGTCCACTAGATGACCGACGTTCTTGGTTTTAATGACCACGTCGTCCACATATGCCTCGACTGTTTTGCCAAATTTTTTTCCAGACATGTCTGGATCATGCGCTGGTAGGTAGCACCTATGTTTTTTAATCCGAAGGTCATTGTGTTGAAGCAGAACGGCCCATAACGGGGTTATGAAGGTTGTGGCCGCTTGGTTGGACTCCTTCATCTTTGATTTGATGGTATCCGGAGTAGGCATCGAGGAAACAGTGAATCGTGTCCAGAGATGGCGTCTATGATCTGGTCAATGCGGGGCAAGGGAACAGGATCCTTGGGATAGGCTTTATTTCTGTCCTTAAAATCGACGCACGGCCGCCAGGATTTGTCCTTCTTAGGCACCATGACCAAATTAGCCAGCCACTCGGGATGTTTGATGTCTCGGATGAATCCGACTTCAGGCAATTTTGCTAGTTCTTCACCCATGGCCTGACGCTTGGGTTCAAAAAATCAGTGAAGTGCCTGTTTGACTGGCTTGAAGCCTTTGATTATATTCAAGTTATGCTCAGCTAGATTTCATGGGATCCCGGGCATATCCGAAGGGTGCCAAGTGAAGATGTCCCAGTTTTCGCGCAAAAATCCGTGCAATGCCTCATCAATCGCGGGATCTAGCTGAGCTCCAACGTTTGCTATCTTGCTAGGGTCCATTGGGTGCACTTGAAATTTGATGAGTTCGTCTGTTGGCTTAGAACATGTGGATTTGGGCCTTTTGTCGAGGACTACGTCGTCCTTATCTACCGTTGAACGGAGCATGGTTAATTCCTCGACAATGAGGGCCTCAGATAGCGCTTCGACGGTGAGCGATGCTGTTTTGTTCTCGGCCCGAAAGGCTCTATTCGGATCACTTGTTGTTGTGATGACGCCATTAGGCCCTGGCATCTTGAGTTTCATATACCCATAATGTGGAATAGCATGGAATCGTGCGAATGCATCACGCCCCAATAAGGCGTGGCAACCATTGTGGAAGGTCACAATGTGGAAGAGTAATTCCTCAGATCGGTAGTTCTCGGGAGTTCCGAATACTACATCGAGAGTGACGCGGCTAGTGCAGTGTTTCTCTTTTCCGGGGATGATCACTCGAAAGGTGGTGTGACTTTGCTCGATGCGAGATCTATCGAACTGCATTTTGTCCAGGGTGTGCTCAGAAATGAGGTTTAACCCATTGCCGCTGTCAGTTAGCACCATATTGAACCGGAATCCGTCCACTATGGGATCGAGGACAACTGTGGTAGGTGCTCGGATAGGGCAGGGTTTTGGCTGATCTTCTTCGCTGAAGGTGATGGGTATGTCTGTCCATGAGTCTGTCGCTGCCACATGGTGAACTTTACCGAGCTCTCGAAGGGCTCTTTTCCTCTGATTTTTTGAGGCATACTCCTCGTAGATTGTTAGGATCTCGGCGTCATCATCCAAGGCATTGTTGGACGTCTGTTTAAGTGCGAGCCTTCGAGGATGGCTTCTCTGCTCTTGGCAACTCGCCTGACCACCCAACAAGCTCAAAGGCCGTGGGTTGAGTTTGTATTAAGCAGGACGGAGTGTATAGGGCTTGGTTTGTCCAGTAGTTTGTCAAGGACCGTTCTGGATCCTGCCAGTGGTTTCTTCTTTTTCTCAGATGGCTCATATTTAGCTGACCGGCGGGAGTATGCGCGCTTCACCCGAGCTCATATGGATTCCTCGTCATGGATTGACTCCAATTGCTCTTGCTGAGCCTGCCAAGCATCCTCCATGGCGCATTATTTACACACCAAGTCTGATAACTCAGAGAAGTTTTGAATGTGATGGCGGGTGAGGGCATTTAGGATGCCTTCGTCTTGGAAGTTATGCCAAAAAGTTGCCAGAATTTGCTGGCTACCACGGTCTGCTATCTTGTTTTTGACAAGGAGGAATCTAGTCCACAATGGCCGTACTGTTTCTCCGGGCTGTAGTTTCATGTACATTAGATCCCATATGTCGGGCCGCCCCGAGTTACTCGGGGAGTAGTTGATGTGTGGGGGTGCAAATTTTTTAATCCCAGCAGGATGTGAGTCTGAAGTATTAGTGGCTCGTCATATCCGTGATCTCATATCAATCTTTACTTCCGGACCATTCCAGAGTTCCTCGTCATATCCGTGATCTCATCCAAAACTCCGAACAACATTCGGTCACCAACATACATAACTCATAGTACTATATCGTCAACGAACGTTAAGCGTGCGGACCCTACGGGTTCGAGAACTATGTAGACATGACCGAAACACCTCTGTTGTCAATAACCAATAGCAGGACCTGGATGCCCATATTGGCTCCTACATATTCTATGAAGATCTTTATCGGTCAGACCGCATAACAACATACGTTGTTCCCTTTGTCATCGGTATGTTACTTGCCCGAGATTCGATCGCCGGTATCTCAATACCTAGTTCAATCTCGTTGCCGGCAAGTCTCTTTACTTGTTTCGTAATACATCATCTCGCAACTAACTCATTAGTTGCAATGCTTGCAAGGCTTATAGTGATGTGCATTACCGAGTGGGCCCAGAGATACCTCTCCGACAATCGGAGTGACAAATGCTAATCTCGAAATACGCCAACCCAACAAGTACCTTCGGAGACACCTGTAGAACACCTTTATAATCACCCGGTTACGTTGTGACGTTTGGTAGCACACAAAGTGTTCCTCCGGTAAACGGGAGTTGCATAAGCTCATAGTCATAGGAACATGTATAAGTCACGAAGAAAGCAATAGCAACATACTAAACGATCGTGTGCTAAGCTAACGGAATGGGTCATGTCAATCACATCATTCTCCTAATGATGTGATCCCGTTAATCAAATGACAACTCATGTCTATGGCTAGGAAACATAACCATCTTTGATCAAGAGCTAGTCAAGTAGAGGCATACTAGTGACACTCTGTTTGTCTATGTATTCACACATGTATCATGTTTCCGGTTAATACAATTCTAGCATGAATAATAAACATTTATCACGATATAAGGAAATAAATAATAACTTTATTATTGCCTCTAGGGCATATTTCCTTCAATCTCCCACTTGCACTAGAGTCAATAATCTAGATTACATAGTAATGATCCTAACACCCTGGAGTCTTGGTGCTGATCATGTTTTGCTCGTGTTAGAGGCTTAGTCAACGGGTCTGCAACATCCAAATCCGTATGTATCTTGCAAATTTCTTTGTCTCCCACTTGGATTAAATCTCGGATGGAATTGAAGCGTCTCTTGATGTGCCTGGTTCTCTTGTGAAATCCGGATTCCTTTGCCAAGGCTATTGCTCCAGTATTGTCACAAAAGATTTTAATTGGACCCGATGCACTAGGTATGACACCTAGATCGGATATGAACTCCTTCATCCAGACTCCTTCATTTGCTGCTTCCGAAGCAGCTATGTACTCTACATTACATGTAGATCCCGCCACGACGCTTTGTTTAGAACTGCACCAACTGACAACTCCACCGTTCAATGTAAACACATACCCGGTTTGCGATTTAGAATCGTCCGGATCAGTGTCAAAGCTTGCATCAACGTAACCATTTATGATGAGCTCTTTGTCACCTCCATAAATGAGAAACATATCCTTAGTCCTTTTCAGGTATTTCAGGATGTTCTTGACCGCTGTCCAGTGATCCACTCCTGGATTACTTTGGTACCTCCCTGCTAGACTTATAGCAAGGCACACATCAGGTCTGGTACACAACATTGCATACATGATAGAGCCTATGGCTGAAGCATAGGGAACATCTTTCATTTTTCTCTATCTTCTGCAGTGGTCGGGCATTGAGTCTTACTCAACTTCACACCTTGTAACACAGGCAAGAACCCTTTCTTTGCTTGATCCATTTTGAACTTCTTCAAAACTTTGTCAAGGTATGTGCTTTGTGAAAGTCCAATTAAGCGTCTTGATCTATCTTTATAGATCTTAATGCCCAATATGTAAGCAGCTTCACCGAGGTCTTTCATTGAAAAACTCTTATTCAAGTATCCCTTTATGCTATCCAGAAATTCTATATCATTTCCAATCAGCAATATGTCATCCACATATAATATTAGAAATGCTACAGAGCTCCCACTCACTTTCTTGTAAATACAGGCTTCTCCAAAAGTCCGTACAAAACCAAATGCTTTGATTACACTATCAAAGCATTTATTCCAACTCCGAGAGGCTTGCACCAGTCCATAAATGGATCGTTGGAGCTTGCACACTTTGTTAGCTCCCTTTGGATCAACAAAACCTTCCAGTTGCATCATATACAACTCTTCTTCCAGAAATCCATTCAGGAATGCAGTTTTGACATCCATCTGCCAAATTTCATAATCATAAAATGCGGCAGTCGCTAACATGATTCGGACAGACTTAAGCATCGCTACCGGTGAGAAGGTCTCATCGTAGTCAATCCCTTGAACTTGTTGAAAACCTTTTGCAACAAGTCGAGCTTTGTAGATAGTAACATTACCGTCAGCGTCAGTCTTCTTCTTAAAGATCCATTTATTCTCAATTGCTTGCCGATCATCGGGCAAGTCAACCAAAGTCCACACTTTGTTCTCATACATGGATCCCATCTCAGATTTTTCATGGCTTCAAGCCATTTTGCGGAATCTGGGCTCACCATCACTTCTTCATAGTTCGTAGGTTCATCATGATCTAGTAGCATGACTTCCAGAACAGGATTATCGTACCACTCTGTTGCGGATCTTACTCTGGTTGATCTACGAGGTTCAGTAGCAACTTGATCTGAAGTTCCATAATCATCATCATTAACTACCTCACTATTTGGTGTAGGCGTCACAGAAACCGGTTTCTGTGATGAACTACTTTCCAATAGAGGAGCAGGTATAGTTACCTCATCAAGTTCTACTTTCCTCCCACTCACTTCTTTCGAGAGAAACTCCTTCTCTAGAAAGGATCCATTCTTAGCAAGGAATGTCTTGCCTTCGGATCTGTGATAGAAGGTGTACCCAACAGTCTCCTTTGGGTATCCTATGAAGACACATTTCTCCAATTTGGGTTCGAGCTTATCAGTTTGAAGCTTTTTCACATAAGCATCGCAGCCCCAAACTTTACGAAACGACAACTTTGGTTTCTTGCCAAACCATAGTTCATAAGGCGTCATCTCAATGGATTTCGATGGTGCCCTATTTAACGTGAATGCGGCCGTCTCTAAAGCATAACCCCAAAACGATAGCGGTAAATCAGTAAGAGACATCATAGATCGCACCATATCAAGTAAAGTATGATTACGACGTTCGGACACACCATTACGTTGTGGTGTTCCAGGTGGCGTGAGTTGCGAAACTATTCCGCATTATTTCAAATGTAGACCAAACTCGTAACTCAAATATTCTCCTCCACGATCAGATGGTAGAAACTTTATTTTCTTGTTACGATGATTTTCAACTTCACTCTAAAATTCTTTGACCTTTTCAAATGTTTCAGACTTATGCTTCATTAAGTAGATATACCCATATCTGCTTAAATGATCTGTGAAGGTGAGAAAATAATGATATCCGCCACGAGCCTCAACATTCATCGGACCACATACATCTGTATGTATGATTTCCAATAAATCTGTTGCTCTCTCCATAGTACCGGAGAACGGCGTTTTAGTAATCTTGCCCATGAGGCACGGTTCGCAAGTACCAAGTGATTCATAATCAAGTGGTCCCAAAAGTCCATCAGTATGGAGTTTCTTCATGTGCTTTATACCGATATGACCTAAACGGCAGTGCCACAAATAAGTTGCACTATCATTATCAACTCTGCATCTTTTGGCTTCAACATTATGAATATGTGTATCACTACTATCGAGATTCATCAAAAATAGACCACTCTTCAAGGGTGCATGACCATAAAAGATATTACTCATATAAATAGAACAACCATTATTCTCTGATTTAAATGAATAATCATCTCGCATCAAACAAGATCCAGATAGAATGTTCATGCTCAACGCTGGCACCAAATAACAATTATTTAGGTCTAATACTAATCCCGAAGGTAGATGTAGAGGTAGCGTGCCGACCGCGATCACATCGACTTTGGAACCATTTCCCACGCGCATCGTCACCTCGTCCTTGGCTAGTGTTCGCTTAATCCGTAGTCCCTGTTTCGAGTTGCAAATATTAGCAACAGAACCAGTATCAAATACCCATGTGCTACTGCGAGCTCTAGTAAGGTACACATCAATAACATGTATATCACATATACCTTTCTTCACCTTGCCATCCTTCTTATCCGCCAAATACTTGGGGCAGTTCCGCTTCCAGTGACCAGTCTGCTTGCAGTAGAAGCACTCAGTTTCAGGCTTAGGTCCAGACTTGGGTTTCTTCTCCTGAGCAGCAACTTGCTTGCTGTTCTTCTTGAAGTTCCCCTTCTTCTTCCCTTTGCCCTTTTTCTTGAAACTAGTGGTCTTGTTGACCATCAACACTTGATGCTCCTTCTTGATTTCTACCTCCGCAGCTTTTAGCATTGCGAAGAGCTCGGGAATCATCTTATCCATCCCTTGCATGTTATAGTTCATCGCGAAGCTCTTGTAGCTTGGTGGCAGTGATTGGAGAATTCTGTCAATGACGCTATCATTAGGAAGATTAACTCCTAGTTGAATCAAGTGATTATTATACCCAGACATCTTGAGTATATGCTCACTGACAAAACTATTCTCCTCCATCTTGCAGCTATAGAACTTATTGGAGACTTCATATCTCTCAATCCGGGCATTTGCTTGAAATATTAACTTCAAATCCTGGAACATCTCATATGCTCCATGACGTTCAAAACATCGTTGAAGTTCCGGTTCTAAGCCGTAAAGCATGGCACACTGAACTATCGAGTAGTCATCAGCTTTGCTCTGCCAGACGTTCATAACATCTGGTGTTGCTCCTGCAGCAGGTTTGGCACCTAGCAGTGCTTCCAGGACGTAATTCTTCTGTGCAGCAATGAGGATAATCCTCAAGTTACGGACCCAGTCCGTGTAATTGCTACCATCATCTTTCAACTTTGCTTTCTCAAGGAACGCATTAAAATTCAACGGAACAACAGCACGGGCCATCTATCTACAATCAACATAGACAAGCAAGATACTATCAGGTACTAAGTTCATGATAAATTTAAGTTCAATTAACCATATTACTTAATAACTCCCACTTAGATAGACATCCCTCTAATCCTCTAAGTGATCACGTGATCCAAATCAACTAAACCATAACCGATCATCACCTGAAATGGAGTAGCTTTCAATGGTGACCATCATTATGTTGATCATATCTACGATATGATTCACGGTCGACCTTTCGTTCTCAGTGTTCCGAGGCCATATCTGCATATGCTAGGCTCGTCAAGTTTAACCTGAGTATTCTGCGTGTGCAAAACTGGCTTGCACCCGTTGTAGATGGACGTAGAGCTTATCACACCCGATCATCATGTGGTGTCTGGGCATGACGAACTTTGGCAACGGTGCATACTCAGGGAGAACACTTTTATCTTGAAATTTAGTGAGAGATCATCTTATAATGCTACCGTCAATCAAAGCAAGATAAGATGCATAAAAGATAAACATCACATGCAATCAACATAAGTGATATGATATGGCCATCATCATCTTGTGCTTGTGATCTGCATCTCCGAAGCACCTCCATGATCGCCATCGTAGCATTGTTGTCGTCTCGCCAATCTTATGCTTCTGCCAGTTTAGTGATAAAGTAAAGCATTATAGGGCGATTGCATTCCATACAATATAGCGACAACCATATGGCTCCTGCCAGTTGCCGATAACTCGGTTACAAAACATGATCATCTCATACAATAAAATTTAGCATCATGTCTTGACCATATCACATCACAACATGCCCTACAAAAACAAGTTAGACGTCCTGTACTTTGTTGTCGCAAGTTTTACGTGGCTGCTACGGGCTTAGCAAGAACCGTTCTTACCTACGCATCAAAACCACAATGATAGTTTGTCAAGTTGGTACTGTTTTAACCTTCGCAAGGACCGGGCATAGCCACACTTGGTTCAACTAAAGTTGGAGAAACTGACACCCGCCAGCCACCTGTGTGCAAAGCACGTCGATAGAACCAGTCTCGCGTAAGCGTACGCGTAATGTCAGTCCGGGCCGCTGAAGGAAATATGCCCTAGAGGCAATAATAAAGTTATTATTTATTTCCTTATATCATGATAAATGTTTATTATTCATGCTAGAATTGTATTAACCGGAAACATAATACATGTGTGAATACATAGACAAACAGAGTGTCACTAGTATGCCTCTACTTGACTAGCTCGTTAATCAAAGATGGTTATGTTTCCTAACCATGGACAAAGAGTTGTCATTTGATTAACGGGATCACATCATTAGTTAAATGATCTGATTGACATGACCCATTCCATTAGCTTAGCATCCGATCGTTTAGTATGTTGCTATTGCTTTCTTCATGACTTATACATGTTCCTATGACTATGAGATTATGTAACTCCCGTGTGCCGGAGGAACACTTTGTGTGCTACCAAACGTCACAACGTAACTGGGTGATTATAAAGGTGCTCTACAGTTGTCTCCAAAGGTACATGTTGGGTTGACGTATTTCGTGTTGGAAATATGCCCTAGAGGCAATAATAAATTGATTATTATTATATTTCCTTGTTCATGATAATCGTTTATTATCCATGCTAGAATTGTATTGATAGGAAACTCAGATACATGTGTGGATACATAGACAACACCATGTCCCTAGTAAGCCTCTAGTTGACTAGCTCGTTGATCAATAGATGGTTACGGTTTCCTGACCATGGACATTGGATGTCGTTGATAACGGGATCACATCATTAGGAGAATGATGTGATGGACAAGACCCAATCCTAAGCATAGCACTAGATCGTGTAGTTCCTATGCTAAAGCTTTTCTAATGTCAAGTATCATTTCCTTAGACCATGAGATTGTGCAACTCCCGGATACCGTAGGAATACTTTGGGTGTGCCAAACGTCACAACGTAACTGGGTGACTATAAAGGCACACTACAGGTATCTCCGAAAGTGTCTGTTGGGTTGGCACGAATCGAGACTGGGATTTGTCACTCCGTGTGACGGAGAGGTATCTCTGGGCCCACTCGGTAGGACATCATCATAATGTGCACAATGTGATCAAGGAGTTGATCACGGGATGATGTGTTACGGAACGAGTAAAGAGACTTGCCGGTAACGAGATTGAACAAGGTATCGGGATACCGACGATCGAATCTCGGGCAAGTATCATACCGATAGACAAAGGGAATTGTATACGGGATTGATTAAGTCCTTGACATCGTGGTTCATCCGATGAGATCATCGTGGAACATGTGGGAACCAACATGGGTATCCAGATCCCGCTGTTGGTTATTGACCGGAGAACGTCTCGGTCATGTCTACATGGTTCCCGAACCCGTAGGGTCTACACACTTAAGGTTCGATGACGCTAGGGTTATAAAGGAAGTTTGTATGTGGTTACCGAATGTTGTTCGGAGTCCCGGATGAGTTCCCGGACATCACGAGGAGTTCCAGGATGGTCCGGAGGTAAAGATTTATATATGGGAAGTCCTGTTTTGGTCACCGGACAAGTTTCGGGGTCACCGGTATTGTACCGGGACCACCGGAAGGGTCCCGGGGTCCATCGGGTGGGGCCACCTGCCCCGGGGGGGCCACATGGGCTGTAGGGGTGTGCACCTTGGCCTATATGGGCCAAGGGCACCAGCCCCAAGAGGCCCATGCGCCAAGGGATAAGGAAAGGAAGAGTCCTAAAGGGGAAAGTCACCTCCGAGGTGCCTTGGGGAGGAGGGACTCCTCCTAGCCGCACCCTTCCTTGGAGGAAGGGCCAAGGCTGCGCCTCACCCCTCTCCCTTGCCCCTATATATATGTGGGGGGTGGGAGGGCAGCCACACCAATGTTCTGGTGCAGCCCTCCCCTTCTCCCAAGTCCTTCTCCTCTCCCGTGGTGCTTGGCGAAGCCCTGCAGGATTGCCACGCTCCTCCACCACCACCACGCCATTGTGCTGCTGCTGGATGGAGTCTTCCTCAACCTCTCCCTCTCTCCTTGCAGGATCAAGGCGTGGGAGACGTCACCGGGCTGTACGTGTGTTGAACGCGGAGGTGCCGTCCGTTCGGCACTTGGTCATCGGTGATTTGGATCACGACTAGTACGACTCCATCACCCCCGTTCACTTGAACGCTTCCGCTTAGCGATCTACAAGGGTTTGTAGATGCACTCTCCTTCCCCTCGTTGCTAGTCTCTCCATAGATAGATCTTGGTGACACGTAGGAAAATTTTGAATTTCTGCTACGTTCCCCAACATTTCGAGATTAGGATTTGTCACTCCGATCATCGGAGAGGTATCTCTGGGCCCTCTCGGTAATGCACATCACTTAAGCCTTGCAAGCATTGCAACTAATGAGTTAGTTGCCGGATGATGTATTACGGAACGAGTAAAGAGACTTGTCGGTAACGAGATTGAACTAGGTATTGGATACCGACGATCGAATCTCGGGCAAGTAAAATACCAATGACAAAGGGAACAACATATGTTGTTATGCGGTCTGACCGATAAAGATCTTCGTAGAATATGTAGGAGCCAATATGAGCATCCAGGTTCCGCTATTGGTTATTGACCGGAGACGTGTCTCGGTCATGTCTACATTATTCTCGAACCCGTAGGGTCCGCACGCTTAAGGTTTCGATGATAGTTATATTATGAGTTTATGAGTTTTGATGTACCAAAGGAGTTCGGAGTCCCGGATGAGATCGGGGACATGACGAGGAGTCTTCAAATGGTCGAGATGTAAAGATCGATATATTGGATGACTATATTCGGACATCGAAAAGGTTTCGAGTGGTTCGGTTATTTTTCGGAGTAGCGGGTAGTTACGGGAGAAGCAATGGGCCTTGATGGGCTTTAGTGGGAAGAGGAGAAAGGGCCAAGGGGATGCAGCGCCCCCCTCCCCTCTGGTCCGAATTGGACTAGGGAAAAGGGGGCCGGCCACCTTTCCTTCTCCTCTACTTCCTTCTCCCTTCCTCCCCTCTTGGTGGACTCCTACTAGGACTTGGAGTCCTAGTAGGACTCCACATCCTGGCCGCACCAATTGCCTTGGCCGGCCTCCCCCTCCTCCATCCTTTATATACGGAGGCAGGGGCACCCCAGAAACACACATGTTGATCCACCTGATCATATTCTTAGCCGTGTGCGGTGCCCCCTGCCACCATAGTCCTCGATAATATTGTAGCGGTGCTTAGGCGAAGCCCTGCGACGGTAGTACATCAAGATCGTCACCACGCCGTCGTGCTGACGGAACTCTTCCCCGACACTTTGCTGGATCGGAGTCCGGAGATCGTCATCGAGCTGAACGTGTGCTAAAACTCGGAGGTGCCGTAGTTTCGGTGCTTGATCGGTCGGGCCGTGAAGACGTACGACTACATCAACCGCGTTGTGCTAACGCTTCCGCTGTCGGTCTACATGAAGGAAATATGCCCTAGAGGCAATAATAAAGTTATTATTTATTTCCTTATATCATGATAAATGTTTATTATTCATGCTAGAATTGTATTAACCGGAAACATAATACATGTGTGAATACATAGACAAACAGAGTGTCACTAGTATGCCTCTACTTGACTAGCTCGTTAATCAAAGATGGTTACGTTTCCTAACCATGAACAAAGAGTTGTTATTTGATTAACGAGGTCACATCATTAGTTGAATGATCTGATTGACATGACCCATTCCATTAGCTTAGCACCCGATCGTTTAGTATGTTGCTATTGCTTTCTTCATGACTTATACATGTTCCTATGACTATGAGATTATGCAACTCCCGTTTGCCGGAGGAACACTTTGTGTGCTACCAAACGTCACAACATAACTGGGTGATTATAAAGGAGTACTACAGGTGTCTCCAAAGGTAGATGTTGGGTTGGCGTATTTCGAGATTAGGATTTGTCACTCCGATTGTCGGAGAGGTATCTCTGGGCCCTCTCGATAATGCACATCACTTAAGCCTTGCAAGCATTGCAACTAATGAGTTAGTTGCGAGATGATGTTTTACGAAACGAGTAAAGAGACTTGCCGGTAACGAGATTGAACTAGGTATTGGATACCGATGATCGAATCTCGGGCAAGTAACATACCGATGACAAAGGGAACAACGTATGTTGTTATGCGGTCTGACCGATAAAGATCTTCGTAGAATATGTAGGAGCCAATATGGGCATCTAGGTCCCGCCATTGGTTATTGACCGGAGACGTGTCTCGGTCATGTCTACATTGTTCTCGAACCATAGGGTCTGCACGCTTAACGTTACGATGACAATTATTATGAGTTTATGCATTTTGATGTACCGAAGGTTGTTCGGAGTCCCAGATGTGATCACGGACATGACGAGGAGTCTCGAAATGGTCGAGACATAAAGATTGATATATTGGAAGCCTATGTTTGTATATCGGAAGTGTTCCGGGTGAAATCGGGATTTTACCGGATTACCGGGAGGTTACCGGAACCCCCCGGGAGCCATATGGGCCTTATTGGGCTTCAGTGGAAAGGTGAAAGGGGCTTCCCATGGTGGGCTGCGCGCCTCCCCCCTCCCCTAGTCCTATTAGGACTAGGAGAGGTGGCCGGCCACCTCTCTCTCTCTTTCCCCCTTGGGAATCCTAGTTGGAATAGGATTGGGGGGGAGTCCTACTCCCGGTAGGAGTAGGACTCCTCCTGCGCCTCCATAGGGCTGGCCGCACCCCTCCCCCTTGGCTCCTTTATATACGGAGGTAGGGGCACCTCTAGACACACAAGTTGATCATTGAGATCGTTCCTTAGCCGTGTGCGGTGCCCCCTGCCATCATATTCCACCTCGATCATATCGTTATAGTGCTTAGGCGAAGCCCTGCGTCGGTAGTACATCAAGATCGTCACCACGCCGTCGTGCTGATGGAACTCCTCCCCGAAGCTTGTCTGGATCGGAGCCCGGGGATCGTCATCGAGCTGTACGTGTGCTAAGAACTCGGAGGTGCCGGAGTAACGGTGCTTGGATCGGTCGGATCGGGAAGAAGACGTACGACTACTTCCTCTATGTTGTGTCAACGCTTCCGTTGCGATCTACAAGGGTACGTAGATCAGACTCTCCCCCTTGTTGCTATACATCACCATGATCTTGCGTGTGCGTAGGAATTTTTTTGCAATTACTACGTTCCCCAACAGTGGCATCCGAGCCTAGGTTTTATGGTTTGATGTTATTTGCACGAGTAGAACACAAGTGAGTTGTGGGCGATACAAGTCATACTGCCTACCAGCATGTCATACTTTGGTTCAGCGGTATTGTTGGACGAGATGACCCGGACCAACCTTACGCGTACGCTTACGCGAGACCGGTTCCCCCAACGTGCTTTGCACACAGGTGGCTTGCGGGCGACTGTCTCTCAAACTTTAGTTGAACCGAGTGTGGCTACGCCCGGTCCTTCCGAAGGTTAAAACGGAGTCTATTTGACAAACTATCGTTGTGGTTTTTATGCGTAGGTGAGATTGGTTCTTGCTTAAGCCCGTAGCAGCCACGTAAAACTTGCAACAACAAAATAGAGGACGTCTAACTTGTTTTTGCAGGGCATGTTGTGATGTGATATGGTCAAGACATGATGCTAAATTTTATTGTATGAGATGATCATGTTTTGTAACCAAGTTATCGGCAACTGGCAGGAGCCATATGGTTGTCGCTTTATTGTATGCAATGCAATCGCGATGTAAGCTTTACTTTATCACTAAGCGGTAGCGATAGTCGTGGAAGCATAAGATTGGCGAGACAACAACGATGCTACGATGGAGATCAAGGTGTCACGCCGGTGACGATGGTGATCATGACGGTGCTTCGGAGATGAAGATCACAAGCACAAGATGATGATGGCCATATCATATCACTTATATTGATTGCATGTGATGTTTATCTTTTTATGCATCTTATCTTGCTTTGATTGACAGTAGCATTATAAGATGATCTCTCACTAAATTATCAAGAAGTGTTCTCCCTGAGTATGCACCGTTGCCAAAGTTCGTCGTGCCCAGACACCACGTGATGATCGGGTGTGATAAGCTCTACGTCCATCTACAACGGGTGCAAGCCAGTTTTGCACATGCAGAATACTCAGGTTAAACTTGACGAGCCTAGCATATGCAGATATGGCCTCGGAACACGGAGACCGAAAGGTCGAGCGTGAATCATATAGTAGATATGATCAACATAACGATGTTCACCATTGATAACTACTCCATCTCACGTGATGATCGGTTATGGTTTAGTTGATTTGGATCACGTAATCACTTAGAGGATTAGAGGGATGTCTATCTAAGTGGGAGTTCTTAAAGCAATTTGATTAACTGAACTTAAACTTATCATGAACTTAGTACCTGATAGTATCTTGCTTGTTTATGTTGATTGTAGATAGATGGCTCGTGCTGTTGTTCCATTGAATTTTAATGCGTTCCTTGAGAAAGCAAAGTTGAAAGATGATGGTAGCAATTACACGGACTGGGTCCGTAACTTGAGGATTATCCTCATTGCTGCTCAGAAGAATTACATCCTGGAAGCACCGCTGGGTGCCAGGCCTGCTGCTGGAGCAACACCAGATGTTATGAACGTCTGGCAGAGCAAAGCTGATGACTACTCGATAGTTCAGTGTGCCATGCTTTACGGCTTAGAATCGGGACTTCAACGACGTTTTGAATGTCATGGAGCATATGAGATGTTCCAAGAGTTGAAGTTAATATTTCAAGCAAATGCCCGGATTGAGAGATATGAAGTCTCCAATAAGTTCTATAGCTGCAAGATGGAGGAGAACAGTTCTGTCAGTGAGCATATACTCAAAATGTCTGGGTATAATAATCACTTGATTCAGATGGGAGTTAATCTTCCAGATGATTGCTTCATTGACAGAATTCTCCAATCACTGCCACCAAGCTACAAGAGCTTCGTGATGAACTACAATATGCAAGGGATGAACAAGACTATTCCCGAGCTCTTCGCAATGCTGAAAGCTGCGGAGGTAGAAATCAAAAAGGAGCATCAAGTGTTGATGGTTAACAAGACCACTAGTTTCAAGAAAAAGGGCAAAGGGAAGAAGAAGGGGAACTTCAAGAAGAACAGCAAGCAAGTTGCTGCTCAGGAGAAGAAACCCAAGTCTGGACCTAAGCCTGAAACTGAGTGCTTCTACTGCAAGCAGACTGGTCACAGGAAGCGGAACTGCCCCAAGTATTTAGCGGATAAGAAGGATGGCAAGGTGAACAAAGGTATATGTGATATACATGTTATTGATGTGTACCTTACTAGAGCTCGCAGTAGCACCTGGGTATTTGATACTGGTTCTGTTGCTAATATTTGCAACTCGAAACAAGGACTACGGATTAAGCGAACACTGGCGAAGGACGAGGTGACGATGCGCGTGGGAAACGGTTCCAAAGTCGATGTGATCGCGGTCGGCACGCTACCTCTAGATCTACCTTCGGCATTAATATTAGACCTAAATAATTGTTATTTGGTGCTAGCGTTAAGCATGAACATTATATCTGGATCTTGTTTGATGCGATACGGTTATTCATTTAAATCAGAGAATAATGGTTGTTCTATTTATATGACTAATATCTTTTATGGTCATGCACCTTTGAAGAGTGGTCTATTTTTTATGAATCTCGATAGTAGTAATACACATATTCATAATGTTGAAGCCAAAAGATGCAGAGTTGATAATGATAGTGCAACTTATTTGTGGCACTGCCGTTTAGGTCATATCGGTGTAAAGTGCATGAAGAAACTCCATACTGATGGGCTTTTGGAACCACTTGATTATGAATCACTTGGTACTTGCGAACCGTGCCTCATGGGCAAGATGACTAAAACACCGTTCTCCGGTACTATGGAGAGAGCAACTGATTTGTTGGAAATCATACATACCGATGTATGTGGTCCAATGAATATTGAGGCTCATGGCGGATATCGTTATTTTCTCACTTTCACAGATGATTTAAGCAGATATGGGTATATCTACTTAATCAAACATAAGTCTGAAACATTTGAAAAGTTCAAAGAATTTCAGAGTGAAGTTGAAAATCATCGTAACAAGAAAATAAGGTTTCTACAATCTGATCGTGGAGGAGAATATTTGAGTTATGAGTTTGGTGTACATTTGAAAAATTGTGGAATAGTTTCGCAACTCACGCCACCCGGAACACCACAGCGTAATGGTGTGTCCGAACGTCGTAATCGTGCTTTACTGGATATGGTACGATCTATGATGTCTCGTACTGATTTACCGCTATCATTTTGGGGTTATGCTTTAGAGACGGCCGCATTCACGTTAAATAGGGCACCATCAAAATCCGTTGAGACGACACCTTATGAACTATGGTTTGGCAAGAAACCAAAGTTGTCATTTCTTAAAGTTTGGGGCTGCGATGCTTATGTGAAAAAGCTTCAACCTGATAAGCTCGAACCCAAATCGGAGAAATGTGTCTTCATAGGATACCCAAAGGAGACTGTTGGGTACACCTTCTATCACAGATCCGAAGGCAAGACATTCGTTGCTAAGAATGGATCATTTCTAGAGAAGGAGTTTCTCTCGAAAGAAGTGAGTGGGAGGAAAGTAGAACTTGACGAGGTAACTGTACCTGCTCCCTTATTGGAAAGTAGTACATCACAGAAAACTATTTCTGCGACACCTATACCAATTAGTGAGGAAGCTAATGATGATGATCATGAAATTTCAGGACAAGATACTACTGGACCTCGTAGATCAACCAGATTGAGATCCGCACCAGAGTGGTACGGTAATCCAGTTCTGGAAATCATGCTACTAGATCATGATGAACTTACGAACTATGAAGAAGCGATGGTGAGCCCAGATTCCGCAAAGTGGCTTGAAGCCATGAAATCTGAGATGGGATCCATGTATGAGAACAAAGTATGGACTTTGGTTGCCTTGCCCATGATCGGCAAGCAATTGAGAATAAATGGATCTTCAAGAAGAAGACTGACGCTGACGGTAATGTTACTGTCTATAAAGCTCGACTTGTCGCAAAAGGTTTTCGACAAGTTCAAGGGGTTGACTACGATGAGACCTTCTCACCCATAGCGATGCTTAAGTCTGTCAGAATCATGTTAGCAATCGCCGCCTTTTATGATTATGAAATTTGGCAGATGGATGTCAAAACTGCATTCCTGAATGGATTTCTGGAAGAAGAGTTGTATATGATGCAACCGGAAGGTTTTGTCGATCCAAAGGGAGCTAACAAAGTGTGTAGGCTCCAGCGATCCATTTATGGACTGGTGCAAGCCTCTCGGAGTTGGAATAAACGCTTTGATAGTGCGATCAAAGCATTTGGTTTTATACAGACTTCTGGTGAAGCCTGTATTTACAAGAAAGTGAGTGGGAGCTCTGTAGCATTTCTGATATTATATGTGGATGACATATTGCTGATTGGAAATGATATAGAATTTCTGGATAGCATAAAGGGATACTTGAATAAAAGTTTTTCGATGAAAGACCTCGGTGAAGCTGCTTACATATTAGGCATAAAGATCTATAGAGATAGATCAAGACGCTTAATTGGACTTTCACAAAGCACATACCTTGACAAGATTTTGAAGAAGTTCAAAATGGATCAAGACAAGAAAGGGTTCTTGCCCGTGTTACAAGGTGTGAAGTTGAGTCAGACTCAATGCCCGACCACTACAGAAGATAGAGAGAAAATGAAAGATGTTCCCTATGCTTCAGCCGTAGGCTCTATCATGTATGCAATGCTGTGTACCAGACCTGATGTGTGCCTTGCTATAAGTTTAGCAGGGAGGTACCAAAGTAATCCAGGAGTGGATCACTGGACAGCGGTCAAGAACATCCTGAAATACCTGAAAAGGACTAAGGATATGTTTCTCGTATATGGAGGTGACAAAGAGCTCACCATAAGAGGTTACGTTGATGCAAGCTTTGACACTGATCCGAACGATTCTAAATCGCAAACCGGATACGTGTTTACTTTAAACGGTGGAGCTGTCAGTTGGTGCAGTTCTAAACAAAGCGTCGTAGCGGGATCTACATGTGAAGCGGAGTACATAGCTGCTTCGGAAGCAGCGAACAAATGAGTCTGGATGAAGGAGTTCATATCCGATCTAGGTGTCATACCTAGTGCATCGGGTCCAATGAAAATCTTTTGTGACAATACTGGTGCAACTGCCTTGGCAAAGGAATCCAGATTCCACAAGAGGACCAAACACATCAAGAGACGCTTCAACTCCATCCGGGATCTAGTCCAGGTGGGAGACATAGAGATTTGCAAGATACATACGGATCTGAATGTTGCAGATCCATTGACTAATCCTCTTCCACGAGCAAAACATGATCAGCACCAAGGCTCCATGGGTGTTAGAATCGTTACTATGTAATCTAGATTATTGACTCTAGTGCAAGTGGGAGACTGAAGGAAATATGCCCTAGAGGCAATAATAAAGTTATTATTTATTTCCTTATATCATGATAAATGTTTATTATTCATGCTAGAATTGTATTAACCGGAAACATAATACATGTGTGAATACATAGACAAACAGAGTGTCACTAGTATGCCTCTACTTGACTAGCTCGTTAATCAAAGATGGTTATGTTTCCTAACCATGAACAAAGAGTTGTTATTTGATTAACGAGGTCACATCATTAGTTGAATGATCTGATTGACATGATGTGACGCCCGGATAATTAAGCTGTAGTAACCCTCTCCTAATGATGCCATGTCACCGCTGTCACTTTAGTTAATCTCGCGATGGTTCAAAACCGATTCAAATTCAAATTTAAAATAAAGACAAACAACAAAAGTTTTCAAACTTTAAAACTAAAATGTTCGAGTCGTGCTAAATAATGCAAAGGTGATTGTGGTGAAGAAACCCCACTTTTATAAAATGTTTAAATACTATCAGATGAATAAAACAGCCGCATAAATAGTTATTTAAATACCTTTTCTAATTAATAAATGTCAAACTAAATTATTCGAGGACTTGACTTTTTGTGACAATGGCCTAAATTGAATTACTAAATTAGATGCCAAGTATATATATTTTACAAAAAAATAAAACAATAGGAAACAAAGACAAAACAGAAAAGAAAACTAACAAAAAGAAAAGAACCCCCCGGGGCTCCGGCCCAGCAGGCCATCAACCCCACTGGGCCAACCCACCAGGCCCAGCCGGCCACCCCACTTAACCCCCTCGGTCCACTGACCGAAACCCTAACCCCCACTGCTCCCCCGATCCCCCCACTCATCCCACTCCTCCCTCTCGCCCTTCCCCGATCTGGATCGGGGCAACCCCCCGATCCCATCGCCCCATCGCCGCCTCGGCGTCGCCGTCACCTCCCTCGCGGAGGCGGCCCCCTCCTGTCGCCCCACCGGCGCCCTTCCGCCCGTCCGCGACCACGCTGACGCGGGACCTCGCCCGGAACTACATCGCCCCCGCCGCACGAGGACCGCGCCGCCGAAGCCCCTCACCGTCTTCCCCGAATCGCCGTCGCCTCGTCGTCCATGACGGCCTGCTTCCCCTGCGTCGAGGTCGACCCCGTCCTCCTCCACAACGGCCTTCCTCGACCTCCATCGCACCCGCTGCCCTAGACCCTACCCCCCAATGTGAGCCCCGCCGCGCTCACCTCCGCCCTCCTCCTTCCCTTGTCCCCGCGCCTCCCTCGGTGCGCCACCGCGCGCACACACGCCCGCGGCCTCCTTCCAGTGCGCGCCCACCGTGGCCGCGCCCCTGTTGGTCACCGCCGACCCCGCCCCGCCCTGCCTAGCCAGGGCTACGCACGGCCACGCCCCTCCTCGCCTTATCGTTGACGGCCGTGCGCCCCGGAGCTCTGCTCCGCCCCTGATCCCCGCCTTCGCCGCCGCAGCTCGCGCACCCCGCCCTCGGCCTCGTTGCCACTGCGGCCTGGGGGCCTCGCTGTGCCGCTACCGCACGCTGGTCGCCGCTCAGGCTTCGGCCACGCCCGCGGCGCCCGTCGCCGGGTTCGCACGCATGCCGAACCGCTCGGGCTGGTGCCCGACACCCGTTGCGCCCGCTAACCCGCATTGGTCCAATGACCCTATGACAAACGGGGCCCAGGCCCTAGAACGAAAAAAAGGAAAGATTTAATAAATAAATAAATAAATAAATAAATAAAATAATTAAAATATTAATTAGTTAATTAATTAAAGAATTAATTAACTTAATTGATCCCGATTAGATTAACCTAATCACCTAGTTAGTTAATTAATCTATTAGGTTAGTTAACAGTCAATGACAGCTGGGACCCACACATCAGCGACCCAGTCAACACCTCTGTTGACTGCCGACGTCATGCTAACGTCATGATGACGTCATCATGCACTGTTCTGGATAATGTTAAATTAAATTAATTAAATAAATTCTAAAAATGATTTAAAACTTTAGAAAATCATATAAAATAATCCGTAACTCGGATGAAAATACTTTCTACATGAAAGTTGCTCAGAACGACGAGACGAACCCAGATACGCAGCCCGTTTGTCCACCACACACCTCTAACATACCAAACACGCAACTTTCCCCCTCCGGTTCATCTGTCCGAAAATGCGAAACCCCGGGAATACTTTCCCGGATGTTTCCCCCCCTTTGTCGGTATCACCTACTACCGCGATTGGGCACACCTAGCATCGTTACTTGTCATGTCATGCATCGATATGCATTTGTTTGCATTGTATTCATTGTTTCTTCCCCCTCTTCTCTCCGGTAGACTACGAGACCGACGCTGCTGCTGCCCAGTTCGACTACGGAGTTGACGACCCCTCCTTCTTGCCAGAGCAACCAGGCAAGCCCCCCCCCTTGATCACCAGATATCGCCTATTCTACTCTATACTGCTTGCATTAGAGTAGTGTAGCATGTTACTACTTTCCGTTGATCCTATTCTGATGCATAGCTTGACATTGTTGCTACACCTGTTGATACCTTACCTGCAATCCTAAATGCTTAGTATAGGATGCTAGTTTATCATCATTGGCCCTACATTCTTGTCAGTCTGCCTTGCTATACTATTGGGCCGTGATCACTCAGGAGGTGATCACGGGTATATACTATACATACATACATACTATACAGATGGTGACTAAAGTCGGGTCAGCTCGAAGAGTACCCGCGAGTGATTCACGGATTGGGGGCTGAAAGGACCTTTGTCCCGACGGCCCTCTGTGTGGATCTTTGTGGCGGAGCGACAGGGTAGGTTGAGACCGCCTAGGAGAGAGGTGGGCCTGGCCCTGTTCGGCGTTCGCGGACACTTAACACGCTTAACGAGATCTTGGTATTTGATCTGAGTTGGCTACGAGCCTATACGCACTAACCATCTACGCGGGAGTAGTTATGGGTATCCCGACGTCGTGGTATCAGCCGAAGCACTTCAGACGTCAGCGACGGAGCGGCGCGCGCCGAATTGGACTGGAACGCCACTAGGCTAGGTCTGCTTTCGGCTGCCCTCGCAACGTGCGGGTGTGCTATGGGCGATGGGCCCAGACCCCTGTGCGCTTAGGTTTAGGTCGGCGTGCTGGCCTCTCTGTTGTGCCTAGGTGGGGCTGCGACGTGTTGATCTTCCGCGGCCGGGCATGACCCAGGAAAGTGTGTCCGGCCAAATGGGATCAAGCGTGCTGGGTAAGTTGGTGCACCCCTGCAGGGAAGTTAATCTATTCGAATAGCCGTGATCTTCGGTAACAAGACGACTTGGAGTTGTACCTTGACCTTATGACAACTAGAACCGGATACTTAATAAAACACACCCTTCCAAGTTCCAGAGACAACCCGGTGATCGCTTTTCTACAGGGCGACGAGAGGAGGATCGCCGGGTAGGGTTATGCTATGCGATGCTACTTGGAGATGCTGCTTGGAGATGCTACTTGAAGATGCTACTTGGAGGACTTCAATCGACTCTCTCCTACATGCTGCAAGACGGAGGCTGCTAGAAGCGTAGTCTTCGACAGGATTAGCTATCCCCCTTTTATTCTGGCATTCTGCAGTTCAGTCCACCGATATGGCCCTTTACACATATACCCATGCATATGTAGTGTAGCTCCTTGCTTGCGAGTACTTTGGATGAGTACTCACGGTTGCTTTCTCCCCCCTTTTTGCCCCTTTCCTTTCTTTCTGGTCGACGCAACCAGATGCTGGAGTCCAGGAGTCAGACGCCACCGTCGACGACGACCCCTAATACACCGCAGGTGCCTACTACTACGTGCTGCCCGCTGATGACGACCAGGAGTAGTTTGGAGGATCCTAGGCAGGAGGCCTGCGCCTCTTTCGATCTGTATCCCAGTTTGTGCTAGCCTTCTTAAGGCAAACTTGTTTAACTTATGTCTGTACTCAGATATTGTTGCTTCCGCTGACTCGTCTATGATCGAGCACTTGTATTCGAGCCCTCGAGGCCCCTGGCTTGTATTATGATGCGTGTATGACTTATTTTATTTGTAGAGTTGTGTTGTGATATCTTCCCGTGAGTCCCTGATCTTGATCGTACACATTTGCGTGCATGATTAGTGTACGATTGAATCGGGGGCGTCACAAGTTGGTATCAGAGCCGACTGCCTGTAGGAATCCCCCTTTCCAACTCCTTGGCCGAAGTCGAGTCTAGTCGTTGAAAAACTTTTACTAACATGGCTGTGTGGTCCATGGGCCCACGTCGCCATCGGGAGGTATTAGGATCTTTTATTCCTCGACCTTTACTTTGGGATTCTGAACCCTCTTCTATTCGGGTTAAACGATTTTTACCAGAAACTAACTTTAGGTTCTCGAAAATACTTTCTCCCGGAGAGCCCCTTCAGTCCAGATGGTCACCGACTGCACCAGAAGATTTCGGAGATACTCTTTGATATTCTTTCGAGACTTTGTGCCCATCACTTTTGCTATTCCCGACCACCGATAAATCCTTATGGATAACTACTTACACTTGCCATTCTTATGATCATTCCCCATTGTTCTTGTTATTACAAGATATCCGAAGTTTTCTCTATTGTTCCGAGAATACTTCGTGCCTACTGCCTAGCAGTTCTTTGCCACATGAATACCCCTTCAAATAAATCGCCGCACTTGTCAAGTATCCGCTCATCCCCAGTTGTTCATGAGTTTCACAAAAGTCTTCAAAATACTATTCGATCTTCCGAAAATCCTCTGGAGCCTTTGGCTCTTGAGATTCTTGTTTGCTCGCATTATGGTTAATCCCATAAGTCTCGTAGTATTAATGACATTCCTTGTCATTATCATTTTGAGTCTGTTGACTCAATATGTTTGCGAATGCACGCAATCATCATTGATCCTTATAAATTACTTCTCCGGCTAAGCTGCCATTCTTTTAACTGGAATTGGTTCTCGACCAATCCAATTGTCATTGATTGTACCCTAAGGCTATTCAACTTATCCATCCCTACTCAGAGCATTGCTTCTGATCCCTTGATTTGGAAATCATAATTCCTTTGCAGTTGACAATTGAGTTAGTCAGTTGTTTCTATAATCTGATCTCCTTGCAATCTTCTTCCTCTAGTTGAGTATCGATGCTCACGTCAGATCCCTTGTGGACCACCAAATCCTTTGTTGGATTTTATCTGACAACGCCCTTCATATTCAATAACCTTGTGAGCCTTTCCTTTGATACATAATGCCTTTGGTAGATTGTATCCTCTGCTTTCTCAACCATGCTCTGCCTTTGAGCTTGAGTTAATTACTTCTGAAGATTTGGTATATGATTTTAAGATGCCCCAATGGGTTGAACCTATGCCTTCCTTAATAAGTGTGAACTCGAAAGTTTTCACGAGTCATACTCTTCTGGTATTTTGCCAGATAAAATTTCAAAACTACAACTTCATTGAGCGCGAGAAGTGAATGAAAGGTTGTGCATTGGAGAAGTGGGAGTCGACCTTGAACTTTGCGTTCATGCCCATGGACACGATGTACATCTTCTCATCGAAGCTTCTTTTAAAATCAATTATTCCCTTGGTATAAGTTTATCTTATATCTGAGATCTGGCCTTTTTGCAATCGTGGTTCTGACCATGTTCTCCTTTAAATATCATGTCCTGTGCAAGTTTAAGCACTTGTCTTCTATAGAGCAATACCCCAGTTCAACTTCTAGTTTGATCTGTCGTCGAGTATTACCACCTGGTATCTCGAGATTATCTTGGAACTGCATAATTTCTTATGAGTTCTTCATCAAGTACTACATACTCACCGATTACAATTTTTCATGGGCTCGGAGTTATTGAACACTCAAAGACACCGATAACTGAACCGAGTCCGCTCTACGGTTCGACAACTCTTCAATAAGCTTCTATAAGTACGAGTTTGTACCCGATCACGCCATTCCTAGCCTGTTTGGCTATATCATTGTCGTGACGATTCTAACGGTGCTACCTGGTCCTTATTCTCGGAGCACCAATTTTCGACGATGAACTAACCTTACGTCGATTTTTCCTCGTCATACCCTTTCACCTTAAACAACAAGCTTGAGTTCGAGTTTGTGTCGTAACTGTGGTTCCAATAACCTCTTGCTTCATCATTCCTTTGACTTGATGTCGTCGCTGATTGACTACATCTGCATGAAATCTCTCGACAATTGTGTCGTGATCATCATCAACCTTATGAGCTCTTCCAGGAATTCAATTGAATTCATGATGGGTAATACCATCCTTGCCCCTCGATGATTTCTGTTCTCATCGACCACTTTATTACCTTCCGTTCAACACAACTTGTTCGCGTTTTGTGTAAACCTTGAGATCACTGCTACCCAGCAGTTGATCTTCCTTACCTCGGAAGTATTACCATCACTTTTTGTCAAGAATGTGGTGAGAATTTCACCACCTCTTAATAATTCTTGATATCTTAATACTTCTTGCCATCTTCGTTCATTCCTTGGTCCCCGTATTGTTTTCAACCGGAATACCGACAATGGAGCTATGACGTGTGAATTCAAAACTTCTAGCAACCCTATTGCTTTGAAGTGAATGGGCGATAGTTCATTCTAAGTCCTTCGCTAATTGAATCACCATTCTAACATTGGTCGTGCAACCCAACCCGTACTTCGGGCGCACCCTTCAACCAATGTTTAATTGTGTATGTTTTCCTCGAGCATACTTCCTTATATTAGTTGATCTGACAAATGTTATCTCCTTGTTCACTTAATGGTGGAAATCCATCTTTTGGGAATCTCGGTGAATTGCCGTTGAGTTCACCAAACACCTCCTTGTCCTCTCCCTGGTTTAATGGTGAACTATTGCTTCAGAAACCCGCTCCCATAGTTCATTTCCCGAGAAGCTTGCAATGCCATTTCAACGATTTGTGTTGCGCCTTTTCTTCTCGGACATCCTGAGTCTCAGGTATCCTGACACCAATCGGATCTGAATCTCGGTCAGATATGATGGTTGAGACAACTTTCCAAGAGTTATGACATTGATCCTTTGATGACCCGGTAACATGATGTCATGCCTAGCACCCCCCCCCCCCGGCTGGAGGACCTATCATTATAGATTCCTTTTCAGCAAGGTTATCCATTCATCCATGAGGAAATTGTAAGACTTATTCTACAAGTTATTCTTGATGGATCCTTCGTGTTTCCAAAGTCTGATCTTCACACGAAGGCCATGTCAAGGCTATCTCGAAGCATGTCAATGGTACTCTGATTTTCAACAGGAACATTTGAAGCCCAATGCTAAATGTTTCCTGCTCAATTATCCAAACATCGTTGTATGTGCAATGTCATGAAATTTCTCTCCCCTTTCCTAAAGGGTTTTCTACATTATATCCTGTCATTGATATCATGCTCTGCTTGTCCTTGGGAAGGATATACCCCTGAAATATGTGTTTAAATGCATTTTCCTTTCCATTGTTTTGTTTAACCTCTCTTGAATGCTGACTTAACTAAGCAGAGATAATTCCCTGCATGGTAGGCACCTTATTGTACCACACTGTCTGTAAGATCCTGTTACTATTGTTGGTGACATTCCGGTAACCACCGACGGGTTATAACTTTGCCAATTGGTTCGCCTCGCTCAATAAGCAGGAAAATTGCCCTCTTCGTTCCCCATCCTTGGTACCGACCTTGTTGCCAGCATACCTGACAAGCTATCCACTGACATGCCTCTCTGTCGTGGCTGTGCAAGATGTCACCACCCTTCCACTTTCAACCCACCTGGTGGGCCCATAACCCACAGGTCAACTGGATCGAAACCTGACTCTCTTGTACATCCTTGATTCTGAAGTATCCTTTGCACCTGGCTTCATATGTGATTCATGAGCTGAATGCTATACCATTATTCATCCCGGGATCAAACACCATGTAACTCTCGTTGTTCAAGCCCCCATTCCAGCTTTTGGCTAGTCATTGAATGATCGCCTACCCGTTTGAAACTTTGGTACCATCGTATATTGCACTCAATGAATTCACCGAAATACACCTCGTGGGGTACCTTGTGTATTTTCCATTGAGTTCACCGTCAGATGCCCATCTTAGTGGAGATGCGTTCTTCCGGAGTTTTTCCCCTTGATCACGTTTGTAGGACGATGGAGATCCCGAAGAAAGGATGACGAATTGATCATGATGACCTGGAGCAGAGAAATGAAGACTCCAACATAATGGATCCACCTCTTCGAGAAGAGCAATCAAAGACGAGAAGATTCATTAGGATTTCGTAACCAGACCTTCCCCCCTAGTCCCCCTCTTAAATCTCGGGATGAGATTTCTTGTAGTGGAGGAGAATTGTGACGCCCGGATAATTAAGCTACAGTAACCCTCTCCTAATGATGCCATGTCACCGCTGTCACTTTAGTTAATCTCGCGATGGTTCAAAACCGATTCAAATTCAAATTTAAAATAAAGACAAACAACAAAAGTTTTCAAACTTTAAAACTAAAATGTTCGAGACGTGCTAAATAATGCAAAGGTGATTGTGGTGAAGAAACCCCACTTTTATAAAATGTTTAAATACTATCAGATGAATAAAACAGCCGCATAAATAGTTATTTAAATACCTTTTCTAATTAATAAATGTCAAACTAAATTATTCGAGGACTTGCCTTTTTGTGACAATGGCCTAAATTGAATTACTAAATTAGATGCCAAGTATATATATTTTACAAAAAAATAAAACAATAGGAAACAAAGACAAAACAGAAAAGAAAACTAACAAAAAGAAAAGAACCCCCCGGGGCTCCGGCCCAGCAGGCCATCAACCCCACTGGGCCAACCCACCAGGCCCAGCCGGCCACCCCACTTAACCCCCTCGGTCCACTGACCGAAACCCTAACCCCCACTGCTCCCCCGATCCCCCCACTCGTCCCACTCCTCCCTCTCGCCCTTCCCCGATCTGGATCGGGGCAACCCCCCGATCCCATCGCCCCATCGCCGCCTCGGCGTCGCCGTCACCTCCCTCGCGGAGGCGGCCCCCTCCTGTCGCCCCACCGGCGCCCTTCCGCCCGTCCGCGACCACGCTGACGCGGGACCCCGCCCGGAACTACATCGCCCCCGCCGCACGAGGACCGCGCCACCGAAGCCCCTCACCGTCTTCCCCGAATCGCCGTCGCCTCGTCGTCCACGCCGGCCTGCTTCCCCTGCGTCGACGTCGACCCCGTCCTCCTCCACAACGGCCTTCCTCGACCTCCATCGCACCCGCTGCCCTAGACCCTACCCCCCAATGTGAGCCCCACCGCGCTCACCTCCGCCTTCCTCCTTCCCTTGTCCCCGCGCCTCCCTCGGTGCGCCACCGCGCGCACACACGCCCGCGGCCTCCTTCCAGTGCGCGCCCACCGTGGCCGCGCCCCTGTTGGTCACCGCCGACCCCGCACCGCCCTGCCTAGCCAGGGCTACGCACGGCCACGCCCCTCCTCGCCTTATCGTCGACGGTCGTGCGCCCCGGAGCTCTGCTCCGCCCCTGATCCCCGCCTTCGCCGCCGCAGCTCGCGCACCCCGCCCTCGGCCTCGTTGCCACTACGGCCTGGGGGCCTCGCTGTGCCGCCCCCGCACGCTGGTCGCCGCTCAGGCTTCGGCCACGCCCGCTGCGCCCGTCGCCGGGTTCGCACGCATGCCGAACCGCTCGGGCTGGTACCCGACACCCGTTGCGCCCGCTAACCCGCATTGGTCCAATGACCCTATGACAAACGGGGCCCAGGCCCTAGAACGAAAAAAAGGAAAGATTTAATAAAATAAATAAATAAATAAAATAATAAAATAATTAAAATATTAATTAGTTAATTAATTAAAGAATTAATTAACTTAATTGATCCTGATTAGATTAACCTAATCACCTAGTTAGTTAATTAATCTATTAGGTTAGTTAACAGTCAATGACAGCTGGGACCCACACGTCAGCGACCCAGTCAACACCTCTGTTGACTGCCGACGTCATGACGTCAGCATGCACTGTTCTGGATAATGTTAAATTAAATTAATTAAATAAATTCTAAAAATGATTTAAAACTTTAGAAAATCATATAAAATAATCCGTAACTCGGATGAAAATACTTTCTACATGAAAGTTGCTCAGAACGACGAGACGAACCCGGATACGCAGCCCGTTCGTCCACCACACACCTCTAACATACCAAACACGCAACTTTCCCCCTCCGGTTCATCTGTCCGAAAACGCGAAACCCCGGGAATACTTTCCCGGATGTTTCCCCCCTTCGTCGGTATCACCTACTACCGCGATTGGGCACACCTAGCATCGTTACTTGTCATGTCATGCATCGATATGCATTTGTTTGCATTGTATTCATTGTTTCTTCCCCCTCTTCTCTCCGGTAGACTACGAGACCGACGCTGCTGCTGCCCAGTTCGACTACGGAGTTGACGACCCCTCCTTCTTGCCAGAGCAACCAGGCAAGCCCCCCCTTGATCACCAGATATTGCCTATTCTACTCTATACTGCTTGCATTAGAGTAGTGTAGCATGTTACTGCTTTCCGTTGATCCTATTCTGATGCATAGCCTGACATTGTTGCTACACCTGTTGATACCTTACCTGCAATCCTAAATGCTTAGTATAGGATGCTAGTTTATCATCATTGGCCCTACATTCTTGTCAGTCTGCCTTGCTATACTATTGGGCCGTGATCACTCGGGAGGTGATCACGGGTATATACTATACATACATACATACTATACAGATGGTGACTAAAGTCGGGTCAGCTCGAAGAGTACCCGCGAGTGATTCACGGATTGGGGGCTGAAAGGACCTTTGTCCCGACGGCCCTCTGTGTGGATCTTTGTGGCGGAGCGATAGGGCAGGTTGAGACCGCCTAGGAGAGAGGTGGGCCTGGCCCTGTTCGGCGTTCGCGGACACTTAACACGCTTAACGAGATCTTGGTATTTGATCTGAGTTGGCTACGAGCCTATACGCACTAACCATCTACGCGAGAGTAGTTATGGGTATCCCGACGTTGTGGTATCAGCCGAAGCACTTCAGACGTCAGCGACGGAGCGGCGCGCGCCGAATTGGACTGGAACGCCACTAGGCTAGGTCTGCTTTCGGTCGCCCTCGCAACGTGTAGGTGTGCTATGGGCGATGGGCCCAGACCCCTGTGCGCTTAGGTTTAGACCGGCGTGCTGGCCTCTCTGTTGTGCCTAGGTGGGGCTGCGACGTGTTGATCTTCCGCGGCCGGGCATGACCCAGGAAAGTGTGTCCGGCCAAATGGGATCAAGCGTGCTGGGTAAGTTGGTGCACCCCTGCAGGGAAGTTAATCTATTCGAATAGCCGTGATCTTCGGTAACAGGACGACTTGGAGTTGTACCTTGACCTTATGACAACTAGAACCGGATACTTAATAAAACACACCCTTCCAAGTTCCAGAGACAACCCGGTGATCGCTTTTCTACAGGGCGACGAGAGGAGGATCGCCGGGTAGGGTTATGCTATGCGATGCTACTTGGAGATGCTGCTTGGAGATGCTACTTGAAGATGCTACTTGGAGGACTTCAATCTACTCTCTCCTACATGCTGCAAGACGGAGGCTGCCAGAAGCGTAGTCTTCGACAGGATTAGCTATCCCCCTTTTATTCTGGCATTCTGCAGTTCAGTCCACCGATATGGCCCTTTACACATATACCCATGCATATGTAGTGTAGCTCCTTGCTTGCGAGTACTTTGGATGAGTACTCACGGTTGCTTTCTCCCCCCTTTTTCCCCTTTCCTTTCTTTCTGGTCGACGCAACCAGATGCTGGAGTCCAGGAGTCAGACGCCACCGTCGACGACGACCCCTACTACACCGCAGGTGCCTACTACTACGTGCTGCCCGCTGACGACAACCAGGAGTAGTTTGGAGGATCCCAGGCAGGAGGCCTGCACCTCTTTCGATCTGTATCCCAGTTTGTGCTAGCCTTCTTAAGGCAAACTTGTTTAACTTATGTCTGTACTCAGATATTGTTGCTTCCGCTGACTCGTCTATGATCGAGCACTTGTATTCGAGCCCTCGAGGCCCCTGGCTTGTATTATGATGCTTGTATGACTTATTTTATTTGTAGAGTTGTGCTGTGATATCTTCCCGCGAGTCCCTGATCTTGATCGTACACATTTGCGTGCATGATTAGTGTACGATTGAATCGGGGGCGTCACACATGACCCATTCCATTAGCTTAGCACCTGATCGTTTAGTATGTTGCTATTGCTTTCTTCATGACTTATACATGTTCCTATGACTATGAGATTATGCAACTCTTGTTTGCCGGAGGAACACTTTGTGTGCTACCAAACGTCACAACGTAACTGGGTGATTATAAAGGAGTACTACAGGTGTCTCCAAAGGTAGATGTTGGGTTGGCGTATTTCGAGATTAGGTTTTGTCACTCCGATTGTCGGAGAGGTATCTCTGGGCCCTCTCGGTAATGCACATCACTTAAGCCTTGCAAGCATTGCAACTAATGAGTTAGTTGCGAGATGATGTTTTACGGAACGAGTAAAGAGACTTGCCGGTAACAAGATTGAACTAGGTATTGGATACCGACGATCGAATCTCGGGCAAGTAACATACCGATGACAAAGGGAACAATGTATGTTGTTATGCGGTCTGACCGATAAAGATCTTCGTAGAATATGTAGGAGCTAATATGGGCATCCAGGTCCCGCTATTGGTTATTGACCGGAGACGTGTCTCGGTCATGTCAACATTGTTCTTGAACCGTAGGGTCCGCACGCTTAACATTACGATGACAATTATTATGAGTTTATGCATTTTGATGTACCGAAGGTTTTTCGGAGTCCCGGATGTGATCACGGAGATGACGAGGAGTCTCGAAATGGTCGAAACATAAAGATTGATATATTGGAAGCCTATGTTTGGATATCGGAAGTGTTCCGGGTGAAATCGGGATTTTACCGGATTACCGGGAGGTTACCGGAACCCCCTGGGAGCCATATGGGCCTTATTGGGCTTCAGTGGAAAGGTGAAAGGGGCTGCCCATGGTGGGCTGCGCGCCTCCCCCCTCCCCTAGTCCTATTAGGACTAGGAGAGGTGGCCGGCCACCTCTCTCTCTCTTCCCCCCTTGGGAATCCTAGTTGGAATAGGATTGGGGGGGAGTCCTACTCCCGGTAGGAGTAGGACTCCTCCTGCGCCTCCATAGGGCTGGCCGCACCCCTCCTCCTTGGCTCCTTTATATACGGAGGCAGGGGCCACCTCTAGACACACAAGTTGATCATTGAGATCGTTCCTTAGCCGTGTGCGGTGCCCCCTGCCACCATATTCCACCTCGATCATATCGTTGTAGTGCTTAGGAGAAGCCCTACGTCGGTAGTACATCAAGATCGTCACCACGCCGTCGTGCTGACGGAACTCCTCCCCGAAGCTTTGCTGGATCGGAGCCCGGGGATCGTCATCGAGCTGTACGTGTGCTAAGAACTCGGAGGTGCCGGAGTAACGGTGCTTGGATCGGTCGGATCGTGAAGAAGACGTACGACTACTTCCTCTACGTTGTGTCAACGCTTCCGTTGCGATCTACAAGGGTACGTAGATCAGACTCTCCCCCTCGTTGCTATACATCACCATGATCTTGCGTGTGCTTAGGAATTTTTTTGAAATTACTACGTTCCCCAACACTACAAGGGTACGTAGATCACACTCTCCCCTCACATTGCTATGCATCACCATGATCTTGCGTGTGCGTAGGAATTTTTTTGAAATTACTACGTTCCCCAACAGTGGCATCCGAGCCTAGGTTTTATGTGTTGATGTTATATGCACGAGTAGAACACAAGTGAGTTGTGGGCGATATAAGTCATACTGCTTACCAGCATGTCATAGTTTGGTTCGGCGGTATTGTTGGACGAAGCGGCCTGGACCAACATTACGCGTACGCTTACGCGAGACCGGTTCTCCCGACGTGCTTTGCACATAGGTGGCTTGCGGGTGACAGTTTCTCCAACTTTAGTTGAACTGAGTGTGGCTACGCCCGGTCCTTGCGAAGGTTAAAACAACACCAACTTGACAAACTATCGTTGTGGTTTTGATGCGTAGGTAAGATTGGTTCTTGCTTAAGCCCGTAGCAGCCACGTAAAACTTGCAACAACAAAGTAGAGGACGTCTAACTTGTTTTTGCAAGGCATGTTGTGATGTGATATGGTCAAGACATGATGCTGAATTTTATTGTATGAGATGATCATGTTTTGTAACCAAGTTATCGGCAACTGGCAGGAGCCATATGGTTGTCGCTTTATTGTATGCAATGCAATCGCGCTGTAATGCTTTACTTTATCACTAAGCGGTAGCGATAGTCGTGGAAGCATAAGATTGGCGAGACGACAACGATGCTACGATGGAGATCAAGGTGTCGCGCCGGTGACGATGGTGATCATGACGGTGCTTCGGAGATGGAGATCACAGGCACAAGATGATGATGGCCATATCATATCACTTATATTGATTGCATGTGATGTTTATCTTTTATGCATCTTATCTTGCTTTGATTGACGGTAGCATTATAAGATGATCTCTCACTAAAATTACCAAGAAGTGTTCTCCCTGAGTATGCACCGTTGCGAAAGTTCTTCGTGCTGAGACACCACGTGATGATCGGGTGTGATAGGCTCTACGTTCAAATACAACGGGTGCAAAACAGTTGCACACGCGGAATACTCAGGTTATACTTGACGAGCCAAGCATATGCAGATATGGCCTCGGAACACGGAGACTGAAAGGTCGAGCGTGAATCCTATAGTAGATATGATCAACATAGTGATGTTCACCAATGAAACTGCTCCATCTCACGTGATGATCGGACATGGTTTAGTTGATTTGGATCACGTGATCACTTAGAGGATTAGAGGGATGTCAATCTAAGTGGAAGTTCTTAAGTAATATGATTAATTGAACTTAAATTTATCATGAACTTAGTCCTGGTAGTATTTTGCAAATTATGTTGTAGATCAATAGCTCGCGTTGTTGCTTCCCTGTGTTTATTTTGATATGTTCCTAGAGAAAATTGTGTTGAAAGATGTTAGTAGCAATGATGCGGATTGGATCCGTGATCTGAGGTTTATCCTCATTGCTGCATAGAGGAATTATGTCCTTGATGCACCGCTAGGTGACAGACCTATTGCAGGAGCAGATGCTGACGTTATGAACGTTTGGCTAGCTAAATATGATGACTACTTGATAGTTTAGTGCACCATGCTTAACAGCTTAGAATCGGGACTTCAAAGACGTTTTGAACGTCATGGACCATATGAGATGTTCCAGGAGTTGAAGTTAATATTTCAAGCAAATACCCGAGTTGAGAGATATGAAGTCTTCAACAAGTTCTATAGCTAAAAGATGGAGGAGAATCGCTCAACTAGTGAGCATGTGCTCAGATTGTCTGGGTACTACAATCGCTTGAATCAAGTGGGAGTTAATCTTCCAAATAAGATAGTGATTGACAGAATTCTCTAGTCACCATCACCAAGTTAGTAGAACTTCATGATGAACTATAGTATGCAAGGGATGACGAAAACGAATCCCGAGCTTTTCATGATGATGAAATCGATGAAGGTAGAAATCAAGAAAGAGCATCAAGTGTTGATGGTTGATAAGATCACTAGTTTCAAGAAAAGGGCAAAGGGAAAAAGGGGAACTTCAAGAAAAATAGCAAGCAAGTTGCTGCTCATGTGAAGAAGCCGAAGTCTGGTCCTAAGCCTGAGACTAAGTGCTTCTACTGCAAAGGGACTGGTCACTGGAAGCGGAACTACCCCAAGTGATTGGCTGATAAGAAGGATGGAAAAGTGAACATAAGTATATTTGATATACATGTTATTGATGTGTACTTTACTAGTGTTTATAGCAACCCCTCAGTATTTGATACTAGTTCAGTTGCTAAGATTAGTAACTCGAAACGGGAGTTGCAGAATAAACAGAGACTAGTTAAGGGTGAAGTAACGATGTGTGTTGGAAGTGGTTCCAAAATTGATATGATCATCCTCGCACACTCCCTATACTTTCGGGATTAGTGTTGAACCTAAATAAGTGTTATTTGGTGTTTGCGTTGAGCATGAATATGATTTGATCATGTTTATTGTAATACGGTTATTCATTTAAGTAAAAGAATAAATTATTGTTCTGTTTACATGAATAAAACCTTATATGGTTACACACCCAATGAAAATGGTTCATTGGATCTCGATTGTAGTGATACACATATTCATAATATTGAAACCAAAAGATGCAAAGTTAATAATGATAGTGCAACTTATTTGTGGCACTGCCGTTTAGGTCATATTGGTGTAAAGCGCATGAAGAAACTCCATGCTAATGGGCTTTTGGAATCACTTGATTATGAATCACTTGATGCTTGCGAACCATGCCTCATGGGCAAGATGACTAAGACTCCGTTTTCCGAAACAATAGAGAGAGCAACTAACTTATTGGAAATAATACATAGTGATGTATGCGATCCTATGAGTGTTGAGGCTCACGACAAGTATCATTCTTTTCTGACCTTCACAGATGATTTGAGCAGATATGGGTATATCTACTTGATGAAACACAAGTCTGACACATTTGAAAAGTTCAAAGAATTTCAGAGTGAAGTGGAGAATCATCGTAACAAGAAAATAAAAATTTCTACGATATGATCGCAGAGGTAAAATATTTGAGTTACGAGTTTGGCCTTCAGTTAAAACAATGTGAAATAGTTTCACTACTCACGCCACCTGGAACACCACAGTGTAATGGTGTGTCCGAACATCGTAACCGTACTTTATTAGATATGGTGCAATCTATGATGTCTCTTGCCGATTTACCACTATCGTTTTGGGGTTATGCATTAGAGACAGCTGCATTCACATTAAATAGGGCACCATCTAAATCCGTTGAGACGACACTATATGAACTATGGTTTAGCAAGAAACCAAAGTTGTCGTTTCTTAAAAGTTTGGGGTTGTGATGCTTATGTGAAAAAGTTTCGTCCTGATAAGCTCAAACCCAAATCGGAAAAGTGTGTCTTCATAGGATACCCAAAAGTTACTGTTGGGTACACCTTCTATCACAGATCCGAAGGCAAGACTTTTGTTGCTAAATTCGGAAACTTTCTGGAGAAGGAGTTTCTCTCGAAAGAAGTGAGTGGGAGGAAAGTAGAACTTGATGAGGTAACTGTACCTCCTCCCTTATTGGAAAGTAGTACATCACAGAAACTGGTTTCTGTGACACCTACACCAATTAGTGAGGAAGCTAATGATGATGATCATGAAACTTCGTATCAAGTTACTACTGAATCTCGTAGGTAAACCAGAGTGAGATCCGCACCAGAGTGGTACGGTAATCCTGTTCTGGAGGTTATGTTACTAGACCATGACGGACCTATGAACTATGAAGAAGCGATGGTGAGCCCAGATTCCGCGAAATGGTTTGAGGCCATGAAATCTGAGATGGGATCCATATATAAGAACAAAGTGTGGACTTTGGTTGACTTGCCCGATGACCGGCAAGCCAAAGAAAATAAATGGATCTTCAAGAGGAAGACGTACGTTGATCGTAGTGTTACTATCTACAAAGCTAGAATTGTCGCAAAAGGTTTTCGACAAGTTGAAGGTGTTGACTACGATGAGAGTTTCTCTCTCGTATCTATGCTTAAATCTGTCCGAATCATGTTAGCAATTGCCGCATTTTATGAAATCTGGCAAATGGATAAATAAAACTGCATTCCTTAATGAATTTATTAAAGAAGAGTTGTATATGATGCAACTAGAAGGTTTTGTCAATCCTAAAGGTGCTAACAAAATATGCAAACTCCAGCGATCCATCTATGGACTGGTGCAAGCATCTCGGAGTTGGAATATACATTTTGATAAGTTGATCAAAGCATATAGTTTTATACAGACTTGCAGTGAAGCCTGTATTTACAAGAAAGTGAGTGGGAGCACTACAACATTTCTGATAAGTATATGTGAAAGACATATTGTTGATTGGAGATAATGTAGAATTATTCTGCAAAGCATAAAGGAATATTTGAAAGGAGTTTTTCAAAGAAAGACCTCGGTGAAGCTGCTTACATATTGAGCATCAAGATCTATAGAGATAGATCAAGACGCTTGATAAGTTTTTTCAATAAGTACATACCTAGACAAGATTTTGAAGTAGTTCAAAATGGAACAGTCAAAGAAGGAGTTCTTGCCTGTGTTGCAAGGTGTGAAGTTGAGTAAGACTCAAAACCCGACCACGGCAGAAGATAGAGAGAGAATGAAAGTCATCCCCTATGCCTCAGCCATAGGTTCTATAAAGTATGCCATGCTGTGTACCAGATCTATTGTATACCATACACTGATTTTGGCAAGGGAAGTACAATAGTGATCTAGAAGTAGATCACTGGACAGCGGATTATCCTTAGTGGAATAAGGATATGTTTCTCGATTATGGAGGTGACAAAAAGGTTTGCCGTAAAGGGTTACGTCGATGCAAGTTTTTTACACTGATCTGGATGACTCTAAGTCTCAATCTAGATACATATTGAAAGTGGGAGAAATTAGTTAGAGTAGCTCCGTGCAGAGCATTGTTGACATAGAAATTTGCAAAATACTTACGGATCTGAATGTGACAGACCCGTTGACTAAAATTATCTCACAAGCAAAACATGATCACACCTTAGTACTCTTTGGGTGTTAATCACATAGTGATGTGAACTAGATTACTGACTCTAGTAAACCCTTTGGGTGTTGATCACATATCGATCTGAACTATGGGGGTTAATCACATGGTGATGTGAACTATTGCTGTTAAATCACATGGCGATGTGAACTAGATTATTGACTCTAGTGCAAGTGGGAGACTGAAGGAAATATGCCCTAGAGGCAATAATAAAGTTATTATTTATTTCCTTATATCATGATAAATGTTTATTATTCGTGCTAGAATTGTATTAACCGGAAACATAATACATGTGTGAATACATAGACAAACAGAGTGTCACTAGTATGCCTCTACTTGACTAGCTCGTTAATCAAAGATGGTTATGTTTCCTAACCATGGACAAAGAGTTGTTATTTGATTAACGGGATCACATCATTAGTTAAATGATCTGATTGACATGACCCATTCCATCAGCTTAGCATCCGATCATTTAGTATGTTGCTATTGCTTTCTTCATGACTTATACATGTTCCTATGACTATGAGATTATGTAACTCCCGTGTGCCAGAGGAACACTTTGTGTGCTACCAAACGTCACAACGTAACTGGGTGATTATAAAGGTGCTCTACAGGTGTCTCCAAAGGTACATGTTGGGTTGACGTATTTCGAGATTAGGATTTGTCACTCCGATCGTCGGAGAGGTATCTCTGGGCCCTCTCGATAATGCATTGTTGGGGAACGTAGCAGAAATTCAAAAAAAATCCTACGTATCACCAAGATCTATCTATGGAGAGACCAGCAACGAGTAGAAAGGAGAGTGCATCTACATACCCTTGTAGATCGCTAAGCGGAAGCGTTCAAGTGAACGGGGTTGATGGAGTCGTACTCGTCGTGATTCAGATCACCGATGATCCTAGTGCCGAACGGACGGCACCTCCGCGTTCAACACACGTACAGCTCGACGATGTCTCCCACGCCTTGATCCAGCAAGGAGAGAGGGAGAGGTTGAGGAAGACTCCATCCAGCAGCAGCACAACGGCGTGGTGGTGATGGAGGAGCGTGGCAATCCTGCAGGGCTTCGCCAAGCACCTACGGGAGAGGAGGAGGTGTCACGGGAGGGAGGGAGGCGCCAAGGGCTCAGGTATGGATGCCCTCCCTCCCCTCCACTATATATAGGGGCAGGGGAGAGGGGGGAGGCGCAGCCTTGCCCCTTCCTCCAAGGAAGGGGTGCGGCTAAGAGGGGGGGAGGATCCATCCTCCCCAAGGCACCTCGGAGGTGCCTTCCCCCTTTAGGACTCTCCCCTTTTTTCTATATCTTGGCGCATGGGCCTCTAGGGGCTGGTTCCCTTGGCCCATGTAGGCCAAGGCGCACCCCCTACAGCCCATGTGGCCCCCGGGGCAAGTGGCCCCACCCGGTGGGCCCCCGGGACCCTTCCGGTGGTCCCGGTACAATACCGATGACCCCGAAACTTGTCCCGATGGCCGAAACAGGACTTCCTATATATAAATCTTTACCTCCGGACCATTCCGGAACTCCTCGTGACGTCCGGGATCTCATCCGGGACTCCGAACAACATTCGGTAACCACATACAAGCTTCCTTTATAACCCTAGCGTCATCGAACCTTAAGTGTGTAGACCCTACGGGTTCGGGAGACATGCAGACATGACCGAGACGTTCTCCGGTCAATAACCAACAGCGGGATCTGGATACCCATGTTCGCTCCCACATGTTCCACGATGATCTCATCGGATGAACCACGATGTCAAGGACTCAATCGATCCCGTATACAATTCCCTTTGTCTAGCGGTATGGTACTTGCCCGAGATTCGATCGTCGGTATACCGATACCTTTTTCAATCTCGTTACCGGCAAGTCTCTTTACTCGTTCCGTAACACATCATCCCGTGATCAACCCCTTGGTCACATTGTGCACATTATGATGATGTCCTACCGAGTGGGCCCAGAGATACCTCTCCGTTTACACGGAGTGACAAAATCCCAATCTCGATTCGTGCCAACCCAACAGACACTTTCAGAGATACCCGTAGTGTACCTTTATAGCCACCCAGTTACGTTGTGACGTTTGGCACACCCAAAGCACTCCTACGGTATTCGGGAGTTGCACAATCTCATGGTCTAAGGAAATGATACTTGACATTAGAAAAGCTTTAGCATACGAACTACATGATCTTGTGCTAGGCTTAGGATTGGGTCTTGTCCATCACATCATTCTCCTAATGATGTGATCCCGTTATCAACGACATCCAATGTCCATGGTCAGGAAACCGTAACCATCTATTGATTAACGAGCTAGTTAACTAGAGGCTTACTAGGGACATGGTGTTGTCTATGTATCCACACATGTATCTGAGTTTCCTATCAATACAATTCTAGCATGGATAATAAACGATTATCATGAACAAGGAAATATAATAATAATCAATTTATTATTGCCTCTAGGGCATATTTCCAACAGTCTCCCACTTGCACTAGAGTCAATAATCTAGTTCACATCGATATGTGATTAACACTCAAGGTCACATCCCCATGTGACTAACACCCAAAGAGTTTACTAGAGTCAATAATCTAGTTCACATTTACCATGTGATTAACACTCGATGAGTTCTGGGTTTGATCATGTTATGCTTGTGAGAGAGGTTATAGTCAACGGGTCTGAACCTTTCAGATCCGTGTGTGCTTTACAAATCTCTATGTCATCTCCTAGATGCAGCTACCACGTTCTATTTGTAGCTATTCCAAATAACTGTTCTACTTGGAGCTATTCTAAATTGTTGCTCCATTATACGTATCCGGTATCTCTACTCAGAGCTATCCGGATAGGTGTTAAGCTTGCATCGACGTAACCCTTTATGACGAACTCTTTTACCACCTCCATAATTGAGAAAATTCCTTAGTCCACTAGTTACTAAGGATAACTTTGACCGCTGTCCTGTGATCCATTCTTGGATCACTCTTGTACCCCTTGACTGACTCATGGTAAAGCACACTTCAGGTGCGGTACACAGCATAGCATACTGTAGAGCCTATGTCTTAAGCATAGGGGACGACCTTCGTTCCTTTCTCTCTATTCTGTCATGGTCGAGCTTTAAGTCTTAACTTCATACCTTACAACTCAGGCAAGAACTCCTTCTTTGACTGATCCATCTTGAACACCTTCAAGATCATGTCAAGGCATGTGCTCATTTGAAAGTACTATTAAGTGTTTTGATCTATCCTTACAGATCTTGATGCTCAATGTTCAAGTAGCTTAATCCAGGCTTTTCCATTGAAAACGCTTTCCAAATAACCCTATATGCTTTCCAGAAATTCTACGTCATTTTTGATCATTAATATGTCAACAACATATACTCATCAGAAATTCTATAGTGCTCCCACTCACTTATTTGGAAATACAAGTTTCTCATAAACTTTGTATACACCCAAAATCTTTGATCATCATCAAAGCATACATTCCAACTCCGAGATGTTCACTCCAGTCCTCAGAAGGATTGCTGGAGCTTTGCATACTTATTAGCATATTTCAGGATGGACAAAACCTTCCGGTTGTATCACATACAACCTTTCCTCAAAAATCGTCGAGGAAACAATGTTTTGACATCCTATCTGCAAGATTTCATAAATAATGCAGTAATTGCTAATATAATTCCAACAGACTCTTAGCATTGCTATGAGTGAGAAAGTCTCATCGTAGTCAACTCCTTGAACTTGTCGAAAAAACATCTTAACAACAAGTCGAGCTTTCTCAATGGTGACACTTACCATCATTGTCTGTCTTCCTTTCAAAATCCATCTGCACTCAACAGCCTTACGACCATCGAGTTGTTCTGCCAAAGTCTACACTTTGTTTTCATACATGGATCCTATCTCGGATTTTATGGTTTCTAACCATTTGTCGGAATTTGGGCCCACCATCGCTTCTCCATAGCTCGTAGGTTCATTGTTGTCTAGCAACATGACCTTCAAGACAGGATTACTGTACCACTCTGAAGTAGTACGTATCCTTGTCACCCTACGAGGTTCGGCAGTGATTTGATCCGAAACTTCATGATCAATATCATAAGCTTCCACTTCAATTGGTGTAGGTGCCACGGGAACAACTTCCTGTGCCCTGCTACACACTGGTTGAAGTGATGGTTCAATAACCTCATCAAGTCTCCACCATCGTCCCACTCAACTCTTTCGAGAGAAACCTTTCCTCGAGAAAGGACCCGATTCAAGAAACAATTCATATTGCTTTCGGATCTGAATTAGGAGGTATACCCAACTGTTTTTGGGTGTCCTATGAAGATGCATTTTATCTGCTTTGGGTTCGAGCTTATCAACCTAAAACCTTTTCACATAAGCGTCGCAGCCCCAAACTTTCAAGAAACGGCAACTTAGGTTTCTCCAAACCATAGTTCATACGGTGTCGTCTCAACGAAATTATGTGGTTCCCTATTTAAAGTGAACGTGGTTGTCTCTAATGCCTAACCCATGAACGATAGTGGTAACTCGATAAGAGACATCATGGTATGCATCATATCCAATAGGGTGCAGTTATGATGTTCGGGCACACCATCACACTATGGTGTTCCAGGCTGTATTAGTTGTGAAACTATTTCCACAATGTCTTAATTCTGTGCCAAACTCGTAATTTAGATATTCATCTCTGTGATCATATCATAGATATTTTATCCTCTTGTCACGACGATCTTTCAACTTCACCCTGAAATTACTTGAACCTTTCAATAATTCAGACTCATGATTTATCAAGTAAATGTACTCAACATCCACTCAAATTATCTGTGAAGTAAGAACATAACAATATCCACTACATGCCTCAGCACTCATTGGACTGTACACATCAAAATGTATTACTTCCAACAAGTTGCTATCTTGTTCCATCTTACTGAAAACGAGGCTTTTCAGTCATCTTGCCCGTGTGGTATGATTTGCATGTCCCAAGTGATTCAAAATCAAGTGAGTCAAAACGGTCCATTTGCATGGAGTTTCTTCATGCATATACACCAATAGACATGGTTCGCATGTCTCAAACTTTTCAAAAACAAGTGAGCCCAAAGATCCATCAATATGGAGCTTCTTCATGCGTTTTATACCGATATGACTTACGTGGCAGTGCCACAAGTAGGTGGTACTATCATTACTATCTTTTGGCATGAACATGTGTATCACTACGATCGAAATTTAATAAACCATTCATTTTAGGTGTAAGACCATTGAAGGTATTATTCAAATAAACAGAGTAACCATTATTCTCCTTAAATGAATAACCGTATTGCGATAGACGTAATCCAATCATGTCTATGCTCAACGCAAACACCAAATAACAATTATTTAGGTTTAATACCAATCTCTTTGGTAGAGGGAGCGTGCAATGCTTGATCATATCAAGCTTGGAAAAACTTCCAACACATATCGTCAGCTCACCTCTAGCCAGTCTCCGTTTATTCCGTAGCCTTTTGTTTCGAGTTACTAACACTTAGCAACCGAACCGGTATCTAATACCCTGGTGCTACTAGGAGTACTAGCAAAGTACACATTAACACAATGTATATCCAATATACTTCTATCGACCTTGCCAGCCTTCTTATCTACCAAGTATCTAGGGTAATTCTGCTCTAGTGGTTGTTCCCCTTATTACAGAAGCACTTAGTCTCGGGTTTGGGTTTTACCTTGGGTTTCTTTACTAGAGCAGCAGCTGATTTGCCGTTTCATGAAGTATCCCTTCTTGCCCTTGCCCTTCTTGAAACTAGTGGTTTCACCAACCATCAACAATTGATGCTCCTTCTTGATTTCTACTTTCGCGGTGTCAAACATCGCGAATACCTCAAGGATCATCATATCTATCCCTGATATGTTATAGTTCATCACGAAGCTCTAACAGCTTGGTGGCAATGTCTTTGGAGAACCATCACTGTCTTATCTGGAAGATCAACTCCCACTCGATTCAAATGATTGTTGTACTCAGACAATCTGAGCACAAGCTCAACAATTGAGCTTTTCTCCTTAGTTTGCCGGTTAAGAAAGTCATCGGAGGTCTTATACCTCTTGACATGGGCACGAGCCTGAAATCCCAATTTCAGCCCTCAAAACATCCATATGTTTCGCGATGTTTCAAAAACGTCTTTGGTGCCTCAACTCTAAACCGTTTAACTGAACTATCACATAGTTATCAAAACGTGTATGTCAGATGTTCGCAACAACCACAGACAACGTTCGAGGTTCAGCACACTGAGCGGTGCATTAAGGACATAAGCCTTCTATGAAGCAATGAGGACAATCCTCAGTTTACGGACCTAGTCCGCATAATTGCTACTATCAACTTTCAACTAATTTTTCTCTAGGAACATATCTAAACAATAGAACTATAGCGTGAGCTACAACATAATTTGCAAAATCCTTTTGACTATGTTCAGGATAATTAAGTTCATCTTATGAACTCCCACTCAGATAGACATCCCTCTAGTCATCTAAGTGATTACATGATCCGAGTCAAACTAGGCCGTGTCCGATCATCACGTGAGACGGACTAGTCATCATCGGTGAACATCTTCATGTTGATCGTATCTTCTATACGACTCATGCTCGACCTTTCGGTCTCCGTGTTCCGAGGCCATGTCTGTACATGCTAGGCTCGTCAAGTTAACCCTAAGTGTTTCGCGTGTGTAAATCTGTCTTACACCCATTGTATGTGAACGTTAGAATCTAACACCCGATCATCACGTGGTGCTTCGAAACACGAACTGTCGCAATGGTGCACAGTTAGGGGAGAACACTTCTTGAAATTGTTGTAAGGGATCATCTTATTTACTACCGTCGTTCTAAGCAAATAAGATGTATAAACATGATAAACATCACATGCAATCAAATAGTGACATGATATGGCCATCATCACTTTGCTCCTTTTGATCTCCATCTTCGGGGCTCCATGATCATCATCGTCACCGGCATGACACCATGATCTCCATCATCATGATCTCCATCATCGTGTCTTCATGAAGTTGCCTCGCCAACTATTACTTCTACTACTATGGCTAACGGTTAGCAATAAAGTAAAGTAATTACATGACGTTTAAGTTGACACGCAGGTCAAATAAATTAAGACAACTCCTATGGCTCCTGCCGGTTGTCATACTAATCGACATGCAAGTCGTGATTCCTATTACAAGAACATGATCAATCTCATACATCACATATATCATTCATCACATCCTTTGGCCATATCACATCACATAGCATACCCTGGAAAAACAAGTTAGACGTCCTGTAATTGTTGTTTGCATGTTTTACGTGGCTGCTATGGGTTTCTAGCAAGAACGTTTCTTACCTACGCATGAACCACAACGTGATATGCCAATTGCTATTTACCCTTCATAAGGACCCTTTTCATCGAATCCGATCCGACTAAAGTGGGAGAGACAGACACCCGCCAGCCACCTTATGCAACTAGTGCATGTTTGTCGGTGGAACCGGTCTCACGTAAGCGTACGTGTAAGGTTGGTCCGGGCCGCTTCATCCACGATGCCGCCGAATCAAGATAAGACTAGTAACGGCAAGCATATTGAACAATATCGACGCCCACAACTACTTTGTGTTCTACTCGTGCAAAGAATCTACGCAATAGACCTAGCTCATGATGCCACTGTTGGGGAACGTAGCAGAAATTCAAAAATTTTCCTACGTATCACCAAGATCTATCTATGGAGAGACCAGCAACGAGTAGAAAGGAGAGTGCATCTACATACCCTTGTAGATCGCTACGCGGAAGCGTTCAAGTGAACGGGGTTGATGGAGTCGTACTCGTCGTGATTCAGATCACCGATGATCCTAGTGCCGAACGGACGGCACCTCCGCGTTCAACACACGTACAGCTCGACGATGTCTCCCACGCCTTGATCCAGCAAGGAGAGAGGGAGAGGTTGAGGAAGACTCCATCCAGCAGTAGCACAACGGTGTGGTGGTGATGGAGGAGCGTGGCAATCCTGCAGGGCTTCGCCAAGCACCTACGGGAGAGGAGGAGGTGTCACGGGAGGGAGGGAGGCGCCAAGGGCTCAGGTATGGATGCCCTCCCTCCCCTCCACTATATATAGGGGCAGGGGAGAGGGGGGAGGCGCAGCCTTGCCCCTTCCTCCAAGGAAGGGGTGCGGCTAAGAGGGGGGGAGGAGTCCATCCTCCCCAAGGCACCTCGGAGGTGCCTTCCCCCTTTAGGACTCTCCCCTTTTTTCTATATCTTGGCGCATGGGCCTCTAGGGGCTGGTGCCCTTGGACCATGTAGGCCAAGGCGCACCCCCTACAGCCCATGTGGCCCCCGGGGCAGGTGGCCCCACCCGGTGGGCCCCCGGGACCCTTCCGGTGGTCCCGGTACAATACCGATGACCTCGAAACTTGTCCCGATGGCCGAAACAGGACTTCCTATATATAAATCTTTACCTCCGGACCATTCCGGAACTCCTCGTGACGTCCGGGATCTCATCCGGGACTCCGAACAACATTCGGTAACCACATACAAGCTTCCTTTATAACCCTAGCGTCATCGAACCTTAAGTGTGTAGACCCTACGGGTTCGGGAGACATGCAGACATGACCGAGACGTTCTCCGGTCAATAACCAACAGCGGGATCTGGATACCCATGTTCGCTCCCACATGTTCCACGATGATCTCATCGGATGAACCACGATGTCAAGGACTCAATCGATCCCGTATACAATTCCCTTTGTCTAGCGGTATGGTACTTGCCCGAGATTCGATCGTCGGTATACCGATACCTTGTTCAATCTCGTTACCGGCAAGTCTCTTTACTCGTTCCGTAACACATCATCCCGTGATCAACCCCTTGGTCACATTGTGCACATTATGATGATGTCCTACCGAGTGGGCCCAGAGATACCTCTCCGCTTACACGGAGTGACAAAATCCCAATCTCGATTCGTGCCAACCCAACAGACACTTTCAGAGATACCCGTAGTGTACCTTTATAGCCACCCAGTTACGTTGTGACGTTTGGCACACCCAAAGCACTCCTACGGTATCCGGGAGTTGCACAATCTCATGGTCTAAGGAAATGATACTTGACATTAGAAAAGCTTTAGCATACGAACTACATGATCTTGTGCTAGGCTTAGGATTGGGTCTTGTCCATCACATCATTCTCCTAATGATGTGATCCCGTTATCAACGACATCCAATGTCCATGGTCAGGAAACCGTAACCATCTATTGATTAACGAGCTAGTCAACTAGAGGCTTACTAGGGACATGGTGTTGTCTATGTATCCACACATGTATCTGAGTTTCCTATCAATACAATTCTAGCATGGATAATAAACGATTATCATGAACAAGGAAATATAATAATAATCAATTTATTATTGCCTCTAGGGCATATTTCCGACATGCACATCACTTAAGCCTTGCAAGCATTGCAACTAATGAGTTAGTTGCGGGATGATGTATTATGGAACGAGTAATGAGACTTGCCGGTAACGAGATTGAACTAGGTATTGGATACCGACGATCGAATCTCGAGCAAGTAAAATACCGATGACAAAGGGAACAACATATGTTGTTATGCGGTCTGACCGATAAAGATCTTCGTAGAATATGTAGGAGCCAATATGAGCATCCAGGTTCCACTATTGGTTATTGACCGGAGACGTGTCTCGGTCATGTCTACATTGTTCTCGAACCCGTAGGGTCCGCACGCTTAAGGTTTCGATGACAGTTATATTATGAGTTTATGAGTTTTGATGTACTGAAGGAGTTCAGAGTCCCGGATGAGATCGGGGACATGACGAGGAGTATCGAAATGGTCGAGACGTAAAGATCGATATATTGGACGACTATATTCGGACATCGGAAAGGTTCCGAGTGGTTCGGGTATTTTTCGGAGTACCGGGTAGTTACGGGAGAAGCAATGGGCCTTGATGGGCTTTAGTGGGAAGAGGAGAAAGGGCCAAGGGGTTGCTGCGCCCCCCTCCCCTCTGGTCCGAATTGGACTAGGGAAAAGGGGGCCGGCCACCTTTCCTTCTCCTCTACTTCCTTCTCCCTTCCTCCCCTCTTGGTGGACTCCTACTAGGACTTGGAGTCCTAGTAGGACTCCACATCCTGGCCGCACCAATTGCCTTGGCCGGCCTCCTCCTCCTCCATCCTTTATATACGGAGGCAGGGGCACCCCAGAAACACACAAGTTGATCCACATGATCATATTCTTAGCCGTGTGCCGCGCCCCCTGCCACCATAGTCCTCGATAATATTGTAGCGGTGCTTAGGCAAAGCCCTGCGACGGTAGTACATCAAGATCATCACTACGCCGTCGTGCTGACGGAGCTCTTCCCCGACACTTTGCTGGATCGGAGTCCGGGGATCATCATCGAGCTGAACATGTGCTAAAACTCAGAGGTGCCGTAGTTTCGGTGCTTGATCGGTCGGGTCGTGAAGACGTACGACTACATCAACCGCGTTGTGCTAACGCTTCCACTGTCGGTTTACAAGGGTACGTACATCACACTCTCCCCTCTCATTGCTATGCATCACCATGATCTTGTGTGTGCGTAGGATTTTTTTTGAAATTACTACGTTCCCCAACAGCCGCTTCATCCAACAATACCGCCGAACCAAAGTATGACATGCTGGTAAGCAGTATGACTTATATCGCCCACAACTCACTTGTGTTCTACTCGTGCATATAACATCAATGCATAAACCCTGGCTCTGATGCCACTGTTGGGTAACATAGTAATTTCAAAAAAATTCCTACCCACACGCAAGATCATGGTGATGCATAGCAACAAGAGGGGAGAGTGTTGTCTACGTACCCTTGTAGACCGTAAGCGGAAGCGTTATATCAACGCGGTTGATGTAGTCGTACGTCTTCACGATCCGACCGATCCAAGCACCGAAAGCACGACACCTCCGAGTTCTGCACACGTTCGGCTCGGTGATGTCCTCACCTTCTCGATCCAGCAAGAGGTGCGAAGTAGTAGATGAGTTCCTGCAGCACGATGGCGTGGTGACGGTGTAGGTGAAGAACAATCTTCGTAGGGCTTTGCCTAAGCACTACGAAAACTATGACGGAGGATAAACTAGAGGAGACGGGGTTGCCGGCACACGGCTTAGTGTTTCTTGATGTGTCTTGGGTGCTAGCCCTACCCCTCTATTTATATGTTGAGCCTTGGGGTCGAAACTTGGAGTAAAAGCCTGCACAAAGTCAGTTCACCCGAAAGGCTAGAGTCCTTCTCGGACTCCAGGGCCAGACGCCAGGGTTCCCGGCGTCTGGACCCAGACGCCAGGGACCCTGGCGTCTGGCCCCTGGACTCCGCAAAACTTCCTTTTGCGCTTTCCAAAAACCTCGTGGGCTTTCCCCTTTGTCCCAGATAAAGTGTTCTTGTGCCCAAACATTTCGGGAAACATACGAAACCCCTTCCGATGGATTCCGGAACCTTTCCGGAGATCAAACACTACTATCCACATATCAGTCTTTACTTCCAGGCCATTCCAGAGTTCCGCGTCATATCCGTGATCTCAACCAAAACTCCGAATAGCATTCGGTCACCAACATACATAACTCATAGTACTATATCGTCAACGAACATTAAGCGTGCGGACCCTATGGGTTCGAGAACTATGTAGACATGACCGAGACGCCTTTGTTGTCAATAACCAATAGGGGGACCTAGATGCCCATATTGGCTCCTACATATTCTATGAAGATCTTTATTGGTCAGACTGCATAACAACATATGTTGTTCCCTTTGTCATTGGTATGTTACTTGCCCGAGATTCGATCGCCCGTATCTCAATACCTAGTTCAATCTCGCTGCCGGCAAGTCTCTTTACTCGTTTCGTAATAGATCATCCTGCAACTAACTCATTAGTTGCAATGCATGCAAGGCTTATAGTGATGTGCATTACCGAGTGGGCCCAGAGATACCTCTCCGACAATCGGAGTGACAAATCCTAATCTCGAAATACGCCAACCCAACAAGTACCTTCGGAGACACCTGTAGAGCACCTTTATAATCACCCAGTTATGTTGTGACATTTGGTAGCACACAAAGTGTTCCTCCGGTAAACGGGAGTTGCATAATCTCATAGTCATAGGAACATGTATAAGTCATGAAGAAAGCAATAACAACATACTAAACGATCGTGTGCTAAGCTAACGGAATGGGTCATGTCAATCACATCATTCTCCTAATGATGTGATCCCGTTAATCAAATGACAACTCATGTCTATGGCTAGGAAACATAACCATCTTTGATCAACGAGCTAGTCAAGTAGAGGCATACTAGTGACACTCTGTTTGTCTATGTATTCACACATGTATCATGTTTCCGGTTAATACAATTCTAGCATGAATAATAAACATTTATCATGATATAAGGAAATAAATAATAACTTTATTATTGCCTCTAGGGCATATTTCCTTCAGAGGGCGGGTCCGAGCACAAGGCCGGATCCGGAGTAATGGCCAACCCGGCAGCGGGGTAAGCCGAAACTGAAGCCAAAGCCTCAGGGTTTGTGGATCCTTTGGGTGGAGCCCAAAACCCTGCGAGGACAAGATCTCCCCGGGAGTCGGTAAAGAACTCTAGGTTTCCAAACCTGATCTCCTGACCGGGGGTGAAACCATCGATCTAGCCAAGATGGCCGGTCGGGTCAGCGTGTAGTGATAACCCACAAGTATACGGGATCGATTGTAGCCTGTTTCGATAAGTAAGAGTGTCGAACCCAACGAGGAGCTAAAGGTAGAACAAATATTCCCTCAAGTTCAATCGACCACCGATACAACTCTACGCATGCTTATCGTTCGCTTTACCTAGAACAAGTATGAATCTAGAAGTACTTTGTAGGTATTGCGGGATAGGTTTGCAGGAATATAAAGAGCAGGTAAATAAAAACTAGGGGCTGTTTAGATAAATACACAATAAAGTTAGTATAGCAAGTGTGGAAAAGTGGTGGTAGGAGTTGAGAAATTGTCCCTAAGCAATTGACTACTTTACTAGACCAATAACAAGTTTTATGTGGGAGAGGCCACTGCTAGCATGTCATCCCTGACTTGGAAGTCTATGCACTTATGATTGGAACTATTAGCAAGCATCCGCAACTACTAACATTCATTAAGGTAAAACCCAACCATAGCATTAAGATATATTGGTCCCCCTTCAATCCCGTATGCATCAATTTCTATGCTAGGTTGAAGCTTCTGTCACTCTTGCCCTCCAATACATAGTCCTATCAACATACAACTAACCCTATGGTGTGATCCACGCGCGTGCTCATATGATGGGCACCAAAGCACAGCAACATTACCACAAGCAAATTAAACCAATCATAGCAATTCACTAATTACCGATAGGACAGCGAAAATCTACTCAGACATCATAGGATGGCAACACATCATTGGATAATAATATGAAGCATAAAGCACCATGTTCAAGTAGAGGGTACAACGGGTTGCGGGAGAGTGGACTGTTGTAGATAGATGGGGGAAGGTGATGGAGATGTTGGTGAAGATGGCAGAGGTGTTGGTGTAGATCGCGGTGATGATGTTGGCCCCCAGTGGCACTCCGGCGCCACCGGAAGCGAGGGGGAGAGAGCCCCCTCCTTCTTCTTCTTCCTTGACCTCCTCCCTAGATGGGAGAAGGGTTTCCCCTCTGGTCCTTGGCCTCCATGGCATGGGAGAGGTGAGAGACCCTCTGAGATTGGATCCGTCTCTCTGTCTCTCTCTGTTTCTGCGTTCTGGTATTCTTCCCTTTCGTCGTTTCTTATATATTCGGAGATCCGTAACTCTGATTGGATTGAAACCTTCGCCAAGATTTTTTTTTGAAAATTAGCTTTCTTGCGGCCAAATAAGAGCAACAACCGCCTTACGAGGGGCCCACGAGGGTCAGGGGCGCGCCTAGGGGGGCAGGCGCGCCCCCTGCCTCGTGGCCACCTGGGGACCGTCTCGCGTTGATTATTCCTCCCATATTTCCCAAATATTCCAGAAGTATTCTCCGTCCGTTTTTTCCGTTTAGATTCCGTTTGATATGGGGTTTCTGCCAAACATAAAACATGCAACAAACAGGAACTGGCACTGGGCACTGGATCAATATGTTAGTCCCAAAAATAGTATAAAAAGTTGCCAAAAGTATATGAAAGTTGTATAATATTGCCATGGAATAATCAAAAATTATAGATACGACGGAGACGTATCAGCATCCCCAAGCTTAATTCCTGCTCGTCCTCGAGTAGGTAAATGATAAAAAAGATAATTTTTGATGTGGAATGCTACCTAGCGTAATCTTGATCACATAATCTAATCATGGCATGAATATTAAGACACGAGTGCTTCAAAGCAATAGTCTATCATTTGACATTAAGACAATAATACTTCAACCATACTAATAAAGCAATCATGTCTTTTAAAAATAACATGACCAAAGAAAGTTATCCCTACAAAATCATATGGTCTGGCTATGCTCCATCTTCACCACACAAAATATTCACATCATGCACAATCCCGATGACAAGCCGAGCAATTGGTTCATACTTTTTAACGCGCTTTAGCCTTTTCAACCCTCACGCAATACATGAGCGTGAGCAATGGACATAGCAGTATGGGTGGAATAGAATATGATGATGGAGGTTGTGTGGAGAAGACAAAAAAGGAGAAAGTCTCACATCAACGCGGCTAATCAATGGGCTATGGAGATGCCCATCAACTGATGTCAATGCGAGGAGTAGGGATTGCCATGCAATGGATGCACTGAGAGCTATAAGTGTATGAAAGTTCAAACTAGAAACTAAGTGGGTGTGGATCCAACTTGCTTGCTCATGAAGACCTTGGGCATTTGAGGAAGCCCATCATCGGAATATACAAGCCAAGTTCTATAATGAAAATTCCCACTAGTATATAAAAGTGATAACTCAAGAGACTCTCTATATGAAGAACATGGTGCTACTTTGAAGCACAAGTGTGGTAAAAGGATTGTAACATTGCCCCTTTTTCTTTTTTTTCCGGGATTCTTTGGCCCCATTTTTTTATTTAGGCTTCTTTGGCCTCTTTTTTTGGGGGGGCAATGCTCTAATAATGATGATCATCACATTTTTATTTACTTCCAACTCAATATTACAACTCGATACTAGAACAAAGATATGACTCTATATGAATGCCGTCGGCGGTGTACCGGGATGTGCAATGATCTAGCGTAGCAATGACATGAAAAAACGGACAAGCCATGAAAACATCATGCTAGCTATCTTACGATCATGCAAAGCAATATGACAATAAATGCTCAAGTCATGTATATGATGATGATGGAAGTTGCATGGCAATATATCTTGGAATGGCTATGGAAATGCCATGATAGGTAGGTATGGTGGCTGTTTTGATGAAGATATAAGGAGGTTTATGTGTGATAGAGCGTATCGAATCACGGGGTTTGGATGCACCGGCGAAGTTTGCACCAACTCTCGAGGTGAGAAAGGGCAATGCATGGTACCGAAGAGGCTAGCAATGATGGAAGGGTGAAAGTGCATATAATCCATGGACTCACATTAGTCATAAAGAACTCATATACTTATTGCAAAAGTTTATTAGCCCTCGAAGAAAAGTACTACTACTCATGCCCCTAGGGGGATAGATTGGCAGGAAAAGACCATCGCTCGTCCCCGACCGCCACTCATAAGGAAGACAATCAATAAATAAATCATGCTCCGACTTCGTTACATAACGGTTCACCATACGTGCATGCTACGGGAATCACAAACCTCAACACAAGTATATCTACTAATCCACAACTACCCACTAGCATGACTCTAATATCACCATCTTTATATCACAAAACTATTGCAAGGAATCAAACATATCATATTCAGTGATCTACAAGTTTTATGTAGGATTTTATGACTAACCATGTGAATGACCAGTTCCTGTCATCTCTCTAAATAGATATAAGTGAAGCAAGAGAGTTTAATTCTTTCCACAAAAGATATGCCCACGCTCTAACAAATATAAGTGAAGCAAAAGAGCATTCTACAAATGGCGGTTTTCTATGTGAAGAGAAACAGGCAATCCAAACTTCAAATGATATAAGTGAAGCACATGAAGCATTCTATAAAGCCTTACTCAAAAGATATAAGTGAAGTTCAAAGAGCATTCTATAAATCAACCAAGGACTATCTCATACCAGCATGGTGCATAAAATAAAAGTGAAAACTAAATGCAAAAGATGCTCCAAGATTTGCACATATCGCATGAATGAAACGAATCCGAAAACATACTAATACTTGTTGAAGAAAGATGGGATGCCTTCCGGGGCATCCCCAAGCTTAGATGCTTGAGTATCCTTGAATATTTACTTGGGGTGCCTTGGGAATCCCCAAGCTTGAGCTCTTGCCTCTCCTCCTTTTCCTCATATCGAGACCTTCTCGATCATCGAACACTTCATCCACACAAAACTTCAACAGAAAACTCGGTAAGATCCGTTAGTATAATAAAACAAATCACTACTCTAAGTACTATTGAAAACCAATTAATTTTTTGTTTTTGCACTGTAGTTACTGTAATATAACTTTTTCATGGCTTAATCCACTGATATAAATCAATAGTTCCATCAAAACGAGCAAATTATGCATCAAAAACAGAATCTGTCTAAAACAGAACAACTTGTAATAATCTGAACATTCACCCTACTCCGGAAACTTGAAAAATTATTACAAAATTAAGAAAACTAAACAATTTGTATAGAAAGACAGTGTAAAAAGTTTCAGAACCGTTTGACGTTCCAACAAATAATTAAGAATCGCGCACTACAGCCAAAGTTTCTGTCCTGCACCGTACAAACCAACAAGCATTGTAAACATCCTAAAGGTAAACCTTGGCACATTATTTTTATAATATAATGGAATTATACAAGGGGATAATTATTTTTGTTGAAAATTTTCTGTAATCAAGATTCACAAAGTTTCTGTGAGCATGAACAAAGTTCAAGGCTAGCTCCCACTTTAACAATGCTCGTCTTTCTCACTTTCGCTTTTCTATTTGAAAAATTTTAGGTTCCCCTCTTTATTTTTTTGTTTTTAAACTATATGAAAGAACTTAATAGAAATAAATGACTCTCTAAAACTTCCGGGTTGTCTCGCTGGCAGCGCTTTCTTTAAAGCCATTAAGCTAGGCATATAGTGCTCAAGTAGTGAATCCACCCGGATCCCAAGGTATATCAAAGCCAATTTTAATTATCAATGATTTGGCATTTAGTAGTGAGCACAAAGCAACATATATCAAGCAATGACGAAGTCTAACTCTCTTCCTATGCATCGGCATGTCATAAAAGAACAATTCATGCACACAAAGTAAAGGCAAATGCATAGTATAAACAGTTTCTTGCAATATTATCATGTGGGAAACATAGAGAGGTGGATATATAGTTCCTCTCTCATAATAATTGCAAGTAGGAGCAGCAAGCACATGCATATTATATTCATCAAAATCATCATGTGCAACGGTAAAAGGCAACCCATCAATATAATCCTTAATAAGTGCAAACTTCTCCGATATAGTGTAGTCGGGAGAATTCAAAAAGATAATAGGACTATCATGCGTGGGTGCAATAGCAACAATTTCATGTTTAACATAAGGAACTATAGCAAGTTCATCTCCATAAGCATAATTCATATTGGCATCTTGGCCACAAGCATAGCAAGCATCATCAAATAGGGATATTTCAAGAGAATCAACGGGGTCATAACAGTCATCATAGCAATCATCCTTCGGTAAGCACGAAGGGAAATTAAACAATGTATGAGTTTAAGAGTTACTCTCATTAGAAGGTGGGCATGGGTGATCAATCCGCTCTTCCTCCTTTTGTTCTCCGCTCTCCTCCTCATCCTTTTCATCCAATGAGCTCACAATGTCATTAATTTCATCTTCCACAGGCTCCTGCAAAATATTAGTCTCTACTTGGACAGCGGAGGAGTCCTCAATATATGGTTTAACATAGGCATTAGAAGCATAATTATCATAACAATATTCAAGTACGGCAAAGTTTTCAGATTTGTAAAGAGTAGCATCATACTTTTCAATCAAAGAAGCAATTTCATAAGAACCCTTAAAAGCAACAAATTCTTCAATTTGTTGAACATCATAGTAATTATAAACACCCTTAGCATACGAAGATATGATTCCATTATCGCTAAACTCACATTGGTAGGGAAGGTGTTTCTTAGGGTTTTCAGAACAACAAGTAAAATCATATATTTCACATAAATTCCAAGCATAACACTGCAAACGATGAATTTGATCCAGTAAAAGTTCCCCTTTTTGAGATATGCGGTGTCACACATAACAAGCATGCTCATCTAAAGATTTGCCCTCAACTAAGCTAGTTGGGGTTTCAGCACGAGCACATAGGGATCAAAGATGATCCAAGTAAAAAGCTTCAGGAGTGTGATAGATTTTGAATGGTTCTTCAACCATTGGTTTAGTGGGTACAACTAATTTTTTGGTATTTTGCGTTTCCTACCCATAACTAAAGATACAAAACAACTAAGAACAGCAAATAAAAATTACTTAGTGATAAAGCAAACAAGCACACACGAGAATATTCACCCCACCCTGTAACTCCCCGGCAACGGCGCCAGAAAAAGGTCTTGATAACTCACAAGTATAGGGGATCAATTGTAGCCTCTTTCGATAAGTAAGAGTGTCGAACCCAACGAGGAGCTAATGGTAGAACAAATATTCCCTCAAGTTCCATCGACCACCGATACAACTCTACGCACGCTTAGCATTCGCTTTACCTAGAACAAGTATGAAACTAGAAGTACTTTGTAGGTGTTGCGGGATAGGTTTGCAAGAATATAAAGAGCACGTAAATAAAAACTAGGGGCTATTTAGATAAATACACAATAAAGTTACTATAGCGAGTGTGGAAAAGTGGTGGTAGGAGTTGCAAAATTGTCCCTAAGCAATTGACTAGTTTACTAGACTGATAGCAAGTTTTATGTGGGAGAGGCCACTGCTAGCATGTCATCCCTGACTTGGAATTCTATGCACTTATGATTGGAACTATTAGCAAGCATCCGCAACTACTAACGTTCATTAAGGTAAAACCCAACCATAGCATTAAGATATATTGGTCCCCCTTCAATCCCGTATCCATCAATTTCATGCTAGGTTGAAGCTTCTGTCACTCTTGCACTCCAATACATAGTCCTATCAACATACAACTAACCTTATGGTGTGATCCACGCGCGCGCTCATATGATGGGCACCCAAGGACAACAACATAACCACAAGCAAATTATACCAATCATAGCAATTCACCAATTACCGATAGGACAGCGAAAATCTACTCAGGCATCATAGGATGGCAACACATCATTGGACAATAATATGAAGCATAAAGCACCATGTTCAAGTAGAGAGTACAGCGGGTTGCGGGAGAGTGGACCGCTGTAGATAGATGGGGGAAGGTGATGGATATGTTGGTGAAGATGGCGGAGGTGTTCGTGTAGATCGTGGTGATGATGATGGTCCCCGGTGGCACTCCGGCGCCACCAGAAGTGAGGGGGAGAGAGCCTCCTCCTTCTTCTTTTCCTTGACCTCCTCCCTAGATGGGAGAAGGGTTTCCCCTCTGGTCCTTGGCCTCCATGGCATGGGAGGGGCGAGAGCCCCTTCGAGATTGGATCTGTCTCTCTGTCTCTCTCTGTTTCTGCGTTCTGATATTCTGCCCTTTCGCCGTTTCTTATATATCCAGAGATCCGTAACTCCGATTGGATTGAAACCTTCACCAAGATTTTTTTTCCGAAAATTAGCTTTCTTGAGGCCAAAGAAGAGCAGCAACCGCCTTACGAGGGGCACACGAGGGTCAGGGGCGCGCCCAGGGGGGCAGGCGCGCCCCCCTGCCTCGTGGCCACCTCGGGCACCGTCTCGCGTTGATTCTTCCTCCCATATTTCCCAAATATTCCAAAAATATTGTCCGTTCGTTTTTATTCCGTTTGGATCCCGTTTGATACGGGGTTTCTGCGAAACATAAAACATGCAACAAACAGGAACTGGCACTGGGCACTGGATCAATATGTTAGTCCCAAAAATAGTATAAAAAGTTGCCAAAAGTATATGAAAGTTGTATAATATTGGCATGGAACAATGAAAAATTATAGATACGACGGAGACGTATCATGTAGCATGATGCTACCGAACGCAAAGAGCTGGCCGGGGACGAAGACGTCCCCGCTGCAGATTCTACTGCTGATGACTAGGCGGGCCATTGATCCTTGATGATCCTGCAACGAAACTCTCAATGAAAGCACCAATGTCGGTGTCAAAACCGGCAGATCTCGGGTAGGGGGTCGCAAGCTATGGGTCTTGGATCGATGGGTAATAGGGAACGTAGAGACAGCGTTTACCCAGGTTCAGCCCCTCTCAAAGCGGTAAAACCCTACATTTTGCTTGATTTATTAATGTGTAGGTATGACGATTATAGAGTTGATCTACCACGAGATCAGATGAACTAAACCCTAGGTAGGTATGACAATGATGGTTCTCCCTCTTTACAGACTATCCCTCTGGTTTATATAGGCACCAGGGGTCCCTAGGGTCACACATGTCGGTTACCATCAGGGGATAACTATGCCGGTTACATCAACCAAGCTTGGAGGATATGCCAAGTCTTCGGAGGTTTCCTTCTAGAGCACGGGGTCGCTAGTAGTCCGGCCTTCCTTTGATGAATCAAGAGTAGCCCACTGGCCCAACCCATGAGAGATAGGCTGGCAGCCCGAGGACCCCTTAGTCCGGGACACCCTCACTTGGGCCTATCCTCTGTGCTTTGGGAATCTCGAGGGGAAAGAAGGGCAAAGATACCGAGGGCATATGTGCTCAAGCACGGAATAGCACTTTCCCAGTTAGCTATAATACACATCCCACTCCCGGTTCTTCCTTCTACAGTCATGCAATGGGCCGGCCAACTAGGAAGCCCCCTTGCAGCAACCCTCTCGGAGGCCTCGTTAATCTTATTACTACCTTGGCAATATTTGGGAAGGGGAATGGTAGTTTAGAGTACAGTGTAGTATTAAGATTACACATATGATGACTCATTTTGTTCCCAATCCTCTATCTAATGCATGATTGGAATTTTATGTCAGAATTTGAAGAGAAACTAGATTCCCTTGTTTAGTTTATGGGAATTGATGAGAGACTACAAAAGAGAAGTTAACATAATTTATAATGAAGATTTAAAATTGACTCACTAAAACAATTCCCTTCCAACTCCCACCCGTCCCCTGTTAATAAAACTAAGGGAGTTAGAGTTTTAAGTCCCATGCCTATTCCCTCATGAATTCGTAATCCCCTGACCAAAGAATAGCTTTGAAGCCTCGTACCATTTCAGTTCCAATTCCTTAGCTCTAATTACCTCCCACCAAACACACGTTTAGGCTACACTATTTCTTTGCCAGAATCCTATTTGGTGCCTCTAGCACCGGTTAAGGTGCAAATAACACCAAACAACTATAGAGAGCTTTCATGACCCCTTCTGTAGTGGGCCAACACATATTTTTTTCCGCACTAGTTCCTCTCGTCTTTTCTGGGATGGTTTTATGTGGTTTATTTAGGTTAGTTTTGTTAATTTTTTATTTTCATTTTTACATCCTTTTCCTTTCTCTTTTTTTTTACTTTCTTTAACATTTTTTGTCGAGTGCGTGGAATTTTCTCAAATTCATGAACTTCTCAAAAATTATAATTATTTTTAAATTGGTGAATTTTTTTCTCAAATTCCTGAACTTTTCAAATTCACAAACTTTACCCAATTCACAAAAGTATCTAAAATTTCTGAATTATTTTGAATTAGGAAAAAAAATCAAAATTTGTGATTTTTTTAAATTAGTGAACTTTTTAGACTTTCGCTAACTTTTTCAAATTGAAGAACTTTTCCAACGGTGAATATTGAAACGTCAATAGTCAAAGTCAAAGGTCAATTAAGAATGGTTCACGGTAAAAAAATAAATCAAAGGTCATGTGGCTTCATGGATTATAGCCCATCTGTTCGCACACGAACACGTCACCGTGTACCCTCGACGCCGGGGGTGATGCACCGCAACTCACGTCGAAGGAGACCCGGCCGGAATCGCGGTACGCAAGTAGTCCGTTGGGTGCTTTTGAGAACCCGAAACCCCACATGCCCAGGAGGGACCCCGTCAGGGCGCGCGGCGGCTATTCAAGATGGCAATGGGGCCCCGAAACCCGCGTCCCCGCGGGTTTTTACCCTATTAGGGGACGGGGATGGGCGTCTTTTCATCCCCGCGGGGCTGTTATTGGGCACATTATACAACCCGACATGTTTCGTGGGTTTGCACCTGTTTCAATAATCCCCGAACCCGAAACCCGGCAAACCCGGCAAAATACATTTTTTACCAAGCATTTTCTTTACATATCATCATAAAGTTTATCATTATCTTGCTGCAATGTCTCATAAGATGTTCATTACTACTTATTTGATTCTCATATGTAATTGCATGTCTTATTGAACCATGTATGGCTGAAATCTGCTCATCTTTGTTGCTGAAATGTGGTATCATGCTGTTGAAATACATTCTATATAGCTGTTGAACCATCTACTATTATTTTTTGATGAAATTTGCTCAAGTTATGATGCTGAGATGTGCTTGTTTTGCTGCTGAAATGTTATTCTTTGTTGCCACTATGTTTTTTTAAATATTTTGATTTTCTCGTGGGTTCCCTGAAACCCGATGGGTTTAGGGGACGGGCAGAAAACTAGCCCCGCGCATGGTGATGGGGACGGGGATGGGTTTACGATTTTCTCGTGGGGATGGGTTTGGGAAGGCAAAACCCGATGGGTTTCGTCCCCGTTGCCATCTTGAGCGGCTATGGGCTGCCCTAGGTCGGCCTGACCGCCACTAGGGCCTCGAGGTTCGCCGCCCTGCAATGAAGAAGAACGAACGAAGAACGAGAAGCAAGATACAAGGGAGGGGGATAAAGATATATGAACACGAAAAAGTAGTAGATTTGTTTGTTCGATTTTGTGTTGTTTAATCGGCCGCCGCCTCTCATCTATTTATGAGGCGGTTGGACTTTCCGTACAAGAAAAGGACTAAAAATTCCGTCCAAAACATCAAAAACCCTTACCTAACTCGGACAGGAATCTTTGGCAATGTTCGGATCAATCTCGGTCTCACCGAATGGTTTTTTTCGGTCCCACTGAGTGAACGTTGCAAACTTTCTGTAACTTTCTGTAATTTTTCGGATCAACTAGGTCTCACCGAGTCAATCAACTCGGTTGGTCCGAAATGACTCTGCAGCTTCTGTTTCTGAACTTGTTTTGTCTCCACAGGTTGCATACGAACTCGGATTAAGATGATTTTTATATGAAAATCTATTGTTTCGATGAGACGCACAACTTTCATGTTGAAACAGTTTCCATCAGAGGCCATATTGATTGAGTTTTATGCATTTCTTTACTCTGGTGTCAACATAAGCATCTCTGAACTTGTCATAACTTTTGAGTCCGAGCTCCGTTTTGGACCATCTTCATATCCATCTTGATCTTCTCGAAGAGAGACATTCCAAGGTGACTTCCAATCATAAGTTTGAATTGGTCTTGATATAACCCATGCTAATTTTATGACTGTGCCAATTTTGAGCGTCAACACATGCCCCCCTGTTTTTCGGCATAGCTAGCGTGCCGAAAAATAACTTGTACCATGTTGGTTCTAAGGACGATGTCAACACTCCATCGGCCATTTTGCATCTTCTTAGAATCATAAGTATATATCGGCCATTGCTTGTTTGAACCTCTTGATGCAAACTTGGGTGAAAAGCTTCTCAACTTCTATAACAATCCGGTGATAAGGTTCCATAGATCAAAACCATCCTCCGAACCATATCGTTCACCCTTTTGCTAGGATTTTGCAGATAATCAAGAATGAACTCCCTCTAATCATTTCTTTCACCTGCATACAAATTTCATTAGTGGCCGAAGCAATGGGCTTTGGTTCGGCCTTACCTATGTCGGTGAGATCAAGCATCGGCTATTGATAGATGTGCAATACACCATAACCAACATGGTAGCCGAATGCTTGTTGCGCCATCTCATTTGCTCTTCAATTTTCATGTCTAGATATATGAGAAATATTGAAGCAACCCAAGGTAAATTTTGCACCTAGACATACCCCAAGATAAACTATAAGTGATTCGTCAAAACATTGATAACCCTTGGATATTTGTTGCACTACTCATAACGAATCACCGAAAGTCTCAATATGTATAGCACCTATAGCGAGTAAAAGCTCCAATCCGAATAACAATGCATATTAGGCTTTGATCATTTGTGCATAAATATTTTAAGCAGCATGAGGCTTCACAAAATAGCACCATAAGGAGATATATAAACAACACCAACACCTTGGCCATTGCTACAAATTTAACCATCAATATATAATCTCCATGGTACTAGAGAGATCAAGCTAAAATCAATATTATGCATGATGTCAATATGATGCTCAATAATAAAATCAAACATGATTTAGCCTTACGGAAATTCTGAATACTAATAAGCCAAAGCACACCCAATCAAAACATAAGTTCACTTTGCAATTTCGGTGAATTGGTCTATGCATAATATCTTCAATGGCATCAATTTGACAAATTCCTTTGCAAGCACTTATCTCAATCTCTACTCAAACTAAGGACGATGTTAGAATACCACACCGGCCATTCTTAGATATATTCTTAGGGCGATAGATAAATATCGGCTATTACAATGAGGTCCATGTAGCATTCACCCACCAAAGTATGTATAGCCGAAATAAACAAATGAAATAGCAATAAAATATTTCGGCCCCTTTGTATTAGCAACATAATTGTAACTACCCAAATGTATAGTGATTTGGTAATACCCTCTCATGATATAGAAAATTATGTTGCATCCATGGATCAAAATAAATCCATGGAGGGTAATTGATCATACCTAGGGATGAATTCCATGTCAAAGGCATCAATGGCATGGTTGAAGAAAATGGATGATGTGCTAACTGAAGATTCCGGTGTTGTGATGCACGCCTTCGGCTTAATTGTTTGTTGTTTCCATCCTTCTCTTTCTTCACTTTTATATTTGTTGCAATAGAAGCATGCACATCATTTTTGTTCAGAATTACCCTCTTGGGAACCCATGCCATGTTCTTTTTTTCCAGCTCTTGTGCACTAAGTTTTTGTAATTCCTTCTTTCGCCAATACGATAAGCCGAGCGGGCATCTCGGTTGTGATTCTATTGTGACCAATGGCAATTCATTTTTGGCCTTGTGCACTCTCAACTTCTTTTCTTCAGATTTGGCACTTTGACTTTCAATAATTGGTTGCTTCATCTCATTGCCTTTAGTAGCCAATGTCAACACTTTCATTAGCTCTTTTTCATTTGAGATCAAATCTGAAGTAGCACTCTTACGGCCATCTCTTTTAACGCGGTAAACTTGTTTGACTACCTCTTTCTTCTTCCTTGAGCTCCGGACCGATTCTTTTTGATTGAAACGGTCTTTAACATGTGATTGTTCAAATGTTGTTTTTCTTGGAGCTGCATAATATTGGTGAGATGTTCTAAAATAAGATGGAAAATGTTCCCTTGTATCGTACTTGTCCCATGATGGATATGGATCTACATGAGCATAGGGAGGCATCCACGACATTGGCATTGGCGGCCCAAAATAAGGATATGAACAAGTTGCATTCAAATTCTCTTCTTGCCAATATCGATCCGTGCATTTGCGCCTAGGGGGTGATCTTGATGATTTTGCATTAGTTGGCCGATAAGCACTGTTCTTCTCACTTATCTTCTGATATTTTTCCAATAGTTGCGCGAAAATGACTTTCGGCTTTTTACCTTTGTGCTTATGTCGGCCTTTGTTTTCTTTGGTTGTGCTTGCACCGATCTTTGTATTTCCTTGTTTCCCCCCAGTCCTTGGCGTCTCCATTGTAGCTTCGATGGAATTCTCGCCCTCAAGATTATGTTCATTATGATCTTTAACAACTTCTTTACTTGAAAGCTTGATCCCATCACCTGCAGTTTTTACCTTCTCTTTAAGTGGATCGGCTTGAAGCAGCCGATGCAAAAACTTTTTGCCATCAAGACCAATCGGAACAGACTGGTCATCCTTTGGTGTTTCAAAAATTCTCAATTGTCCTTTATCAATGGCCGATTTAACTATTTGACGAAACATATTGCAATCCTCGAAATTATGTTTGAATGAATGATGCAACCTACAATACATTCGTCCTTGAATTGATGGCTTGACATGGTGATCAAGAATTCTTATGTAATTATTTTTCAGCAACAAATCAAATATTTGATCACACATGCTTGAACTAAAGGTGAACTTTTTATTTTCTAGCCGATCTTGTTGTGAGAACGGCTTTGGAGTTAAGCAAACAAATGGTTCAGATTTTGTACCACCCCATTCGGCTATGAATTTTATTTTGCATTCTCTTACCGATGTCATTGGATAAGATATTATACTAGCATCGGTTTTCTGAAAAGAATCTAACCTTGGCTTTAAGTTTCTGAAACAAAAATAGTTAGAACATGCATGCCTCAATTGAGACCAAGAGTAAGCCAAGTATGAAACAAGCAAAACTACCCATGTAGATACGAACTTAAAATAAAGCAACAGGGAAAGCTTTGGCTGCAACAAAAAGTCAGTATCAGTCTTTATAAATGGCGCAGTGGGTTAACCGATATGTTCCATAACAATTTTATTGCTAACATGTAAATTACCCTTCTTCATTGGTCTTTCAAAATTACTTAAGAGGATTTTTTTGATGGATGCATCAACAATAAAGTTTTGACCAAATCTGAAAATAGGTAAATTACTTGCTAAACATACCTCTTCAAATATGTTGGGAGAGCATGATAGTGGTGTGGCTTGAACAATATCTTGCTTCATCTTTGGGTGGCTCCCCAACGCCTCTTCATCATCTTTTTATTTATTTCCTGAATCATTACCTTGAAGATCCTTATCAGCCAAACTTTGTTTGGCTACTTGCTCTTGTCCTTGAGGCTTGTCAATTTCTACGGCACGGAACTCATAGGGCAGGAAGTAGGTTCCATTAACTTCAGAAAAATCAAGCACAGTTGTTTTGCTATGCTTGCCATGCCCTTTCTCAGTAATGATTGCCTCTTTGGATTTGATGGATTCGGATTATATACTACTTGATTCGGCTTTTTCAACCGAAGCACTTTCAAGTTCCGAATCATCCTTATTTTCATTGATACTACCAATTGTCAAGCCTTCTTTTATCTGAGCCAATTCTTTTTCTATTTGTTTCTGACGGCGAGCAGCAAAGTTGGCTTTAAGATTTTTCTCAATTTCAGCCCACTCCGGATACGATTGCCCCCCAATGCTTTTAGATTCTTTCGGCAATGACACACAGTTGTTGCCGAAATTTTGCAATAGTGGGGATGTATAATATGATGTAGTACTAAGTGAAGGCATATGCATTGTTGCAAAACCATATTTTTGCTCACCAATTTTATCAATTGGCAAAGATTCATCTTCTTGCAAAACTTTAGCTTTTATTGCGGCATAATCAGGAAATAGCCCCTTTTCATGTTGTTCAAGGCAAAGAGCACTAATCCTCTTATTTTTGGCTAAACTCTTCAATGCAGCCACCACTACCTCATCTTCTACAATATTTGGCACAACCGCTCCTGTAAAATTTACATTTATTCGGCTATGAACAGAAAGGTGTGAAACCGAATTATGAGCATCTACAATTGTGTATGGTGCCGAAAAATTACTAACATGAGGTGTAGCATATGATGGTTGAGAGTAACTGGCCGAATAGCTAGTAGTAGCATGGCCATTTCTCCCATCCATCGGCAAGGTTGGATTCACATATTGCAAATTAGTTGCCGATGAATAAAAAGGTGAAACACTTTCTTGTATGCCATTGGAAATTTTAACATGAGGTGTTTAAAATTGATTAACCAAACCCATCATGTTGTTCATCGGCATATGGATTTGTGGGGTTGCTGATGCATGAGAGTTTGGATACATATGTTGTACGTTGCTAAAATCATAAGAATTTGTAGCATGAAGATTGTTTTGCATCGGCCCTTGCGCATAATTAGATGCATGATTGATAAAACTAGGGCTAGCCGATATATTATGCTCATTAGGTGATCCAGCAACAACATATGGATTATTTGCATCTACAAAGGGGAATTGGGTATTCATATTACCTTTGTAGATTGTAGCAACTTGATGACGATCTCTTCGTAGCAAGAACGGGATGGAGACCGTTCAAAGCTTCGATCCCCAGCGGAGTCGCCAAAAAGTGTGTTCGCACACGAACACGTCACCGTGTACCCTCGACGCCGGGGGTGATGCACCGCAACTCACGTCGAAGGAGACCCGGCCGGAAGCGTGGTACGCAAGCAGTCCGTCGGGTGCTTTTGAGAACCCAAAACCCCACATGCCCAGGAGGGACCCCGTCAGGGCGCGCGGCGGCTATGGGCTGCCCTAGGTCGGCCTGACCACCACTAGGGCCTCGAGGTTCGCCGCCCTGCAATGAAGAAGAACGAACGAAGAACGAGAAGCAAGATACAAGGGAGGGGGATAAAGATAGATGAACACGAAAAAGTAGTAGATTTGTTTGTTCGATTATGTGTTGTTTAATCGGCCGTCATCCCTCATCTATTTATGAGGTGGTTAGACTTTCCGTACAAGAAAAGCAATAAAAATTCCATCCAAAACATCAAAAACCCTAACCTAACTCGGACAAGAATCTTTGGCAATTTCCGGATCAATCTCGGTCTCACCGATTGGTTTTTTTCGGTCCCACCGAGTGAACGTTGCAAACTTTCTATAACTTTCTGTAATTTTTAGGATCAACTCGGTCTCACCGAGTCAATCAACTCGGTTGGTCCGAAATGATTCTGCAGCTTCTGTTTCTGACCTTATTTTGTCTCCACAGGTTGCATATGAACTCGGATTAAGATGATTTTTATATCAAAATCTATTGTTTCGACGAGACGCACAACTTTCATGTTGAAACAGTTTCCATCAGAGGCCATATTGATTGAGTTTTATGCATTTCTTTACTCTGGTGTCAACATAAGCATCTCTGAACTTGTCATAACTTTTGAGTCCGAACTCCGTTTTGGACCATCTTCATATCCATCTTGATCTTGTCGAAGAGAGACATTCCAAGGTGACTTCCAATCATAAGTTTGAATTGGTGTTGATATAACCTATGCTAATTTTATGACTGTGGGTGCTATAAGCGCCGAATATATAGGAGCTCTTGTTTCCTCTTGCTGGGATGTTTCTTAGTGGCTGGCTGCTCTTACAGATTTAAAATATATGGGCATTCGAAAAGAAACAAAAAAAGTGTGCTCAGTGGGGGGCAGCTGTCTCTGTAGAGGTCAACATGCGTCCGCCCTGTGCTAACCGAGCCATATCCCTTCAAGAGTCTTCCTATTTCATGACGCGCGCTAGAAAAGTGAGCTATACCGCACCCCACCTTTTCACACACCATTTTGGGCAATCCGTGTGTGGCTCGGCGCTCCTGTTTTTTATATTTTCTTCTTGCTTTTTTACTTCAAAAATTGTTCACAAATCTCAATTAAAAAGGTTTCAAGATTTTAATTTTTTTCTTTATTACAAAAAATGTTCATGAATTTGAAAAATTATTTGAAATTTCAGGAACTTTTCATGAATTACAAAAATGTTGCGGATTGATAACGTTTTGACGAATACAAAACATGTTTATGAATTTTTAAAAAATGTTTGAATTAAAAAAATCTAATTTCAAAAGTTGTTCATTGAATTTCAAAAATTGTTTTGTTCTCTGAAATTCATGTGAATGTCAAATAAAGTTCCCAAATTTGAAAAAATAATCATCAATTTACAAATTTTTGGCAATTCAAATGATATCCATGAATTAAAAATATCTGCTAATTTCAAAATTTCTTCCCAAATTTCGAATTTTTTGTCGATTCGAGAAAAAGTTCTCAAATTTTAAAAACAGTTTACAAATTTGTAAAAAGTGCACTAACTTCAAAAAAATTGTATCAGAAAATAAGAACGAGTTAAACTAGTGGTCGTGACTTCTAAATTTTTCCGCACTCAAAAAATGCTTGCGAATTTAAAACAATATTCTTCATTTTCAGAGAAAATAAAAAAGGAAACGAAAATTGTATATGAATATTAAGGAAAAACATAGGAAAAGGAAAGAAATTAAAAATAAAAATTAAAAAGAAAGGAAAACCGTAAGAGAAAAGAAGAGAATATAGGAAAACCGATCAGTGCGGTGGAAAAGCCAGGAATCGGCCGGCTGATTTTAACCAGCATGCTGCGACGGGAGGTACACATTACTAGGCTATTCTCTTAGCCAGGCGAGAAATAGGAGCTGGCCCAACGTGTAATTGCATACATATGCGTCGCACGGTAAGTTTGCTACATTTTTCTTCTTTGCTTTTCATTTCGAGTGCTTGAACTTAAATGTAATAAAATTCAAGACTTTCATAACACTGTTTTCGAATTTTAAAAAGTGTTCGCATTTGAAAAATATTTGTGAATTAAATTTTTTTAATGGTGTCAAAAATTGTTCGTGATTTCAAAAAAAGCAAATTTTGGAATAAGTTCAAGAATTTAATAAAATTGCCTGTGCGTATTAGGTTGGTTTGTTTTTTCAAAAAAAAATTGTGTGTATTAGAAAAATATTAAATGTATACTAATAAAATAGTCATCATACTTCACACATTAAAGAAAAGGTCAGTTTGTGTAAAAAAGGTTCATGAGTTAATTTGTTTCACCGTACATTAAAAAAAGATCAGTGTATATAGAAAAAGGGTTCAGCGTAAATTAAAAACCTAAGATGTGGTTTGGACAATTTTTTAGAAGGCAAGGATAAAACATACAATTTCCTTTCTGTTTGTATTACTGGCATCCTCATGCAAATAAAAAAAAAGTATTACTGACATGCACTTGGGCAGATAGATGATCCAGATATCAAAGCCAAAGCTCTGCTGTCCGGTCGTTGCATCAAGATAAAACCAGCTAGCTGAGTAGTATTAACCAAGCTGAGGTCTGTCGAGTACTGCTTTCATTTTTGGTTCTTTGCTAGTAATGTAATTAATTTAGATACATTAAAACTGAGCACTAATCGAGCCCTCTTATGCCATCAGCATTTTGACCATCGGATCTACGATCCTCGACATTTCTGACCGTTGGATGCAACTTCAATCCCGCTGAGAGCGCTACACGGGCTGGGCAGATGCTCCCTATACAAATAAATTGGCGGCCGCCCTCTCGCGCGTGGGCTGCTCCTGGGCTTAATATGCACGGGCCGCTATTCCCGAACAAAATCGGAGCCCTCTTGTTTCTTTAGGACGACCTCGACCTCTCGCCTCTCTCCTTCGATTACCACCCTCGATCTCTCCTCTCTCGCCACCGCTTGTCCTTCCCTTTGGCTCGCAGCTCGCACTCTCCTTTTCCTGTCTTCTCTCGTGACGGCGACGAGCTCCACCTCAGACCCGGCACCACACCGCGGGAGCCAGTACCTGATTTTTCCTACACAACATCTGGAGTCCTTGGGCATGCTGCCGCCAGATCCAACCTCGCTCGAGCACCTGGTCAGAGGTACGCTGCAGGACACGTTTCTTCGTCTGCACCAATAAGTTTATTCTACATCTAAGTTGTTTATTTATAGATCATATGTGGATGGCAATGGAAGATGATCCATAGCTTACAAGAAATCTTTTTTTTTTTGAAACGATAGGGGTTGCCCCCCAGCCCCAACTTTTATTAAAAAGGAAAGGCAAAACACTTACAAGAAATCTGAACCTGAAGTTTGTCAAACTTGAGTTCAATCTTATTCTCGTTTCCTTTTGTTGTTTAGGACCAAAAATGACTACGAGGCAACTGAATATGCTTACATTTTCAGACCAGCAGTTGTCAGGCCTTATCAGTGTGAATTGACAGTGAGCACTTGCTAAAATGAATGAGAATCCTTCAAGTTCTGTTGAGTTTGTGATTTCTTACCCAACTCATCCCTGCAGAAACGCCCTGGACTAATTGCTTAACTTTTTTTGTTTCAGAGGTGGCATCAGACAAGAGGTTGTTCATGTTATCTCAAGTGCCACAAGAATTACAGCCCAACAGAAACCGAATTTGTTTCCCATTTACCCACAGTGCAATTACACTGCAGCAGCTTCTCCGAGGTATACAAATAATTTCCTCTCCCATAATACTTGCTTAATCTGTCATTCTCGGGCTGTCAATGTTTTCAACCATTTTATCTGAACTTCTATACGTTTCTGACCCTTGGATGTACTTCCAATCCCGTATGGGCTTCGGTGCTGAGCACCGAGTGTTATACAAGCTGGGCCGATGCTCGCATAACAAAATCCGCAGTCTGTTATTTAGGCGTATGGGTCAACTGTTCCATGTATGCCTCGTATTAATAAAGTTGGCCGTATGCATCGTTCTGATGCAGAGGCCGGGGAGTCCCCCCTTTTCGAAAAAAAATGTATGCCTCGCTAGCCTGGGTATGTATGCCTCGCTGGCCTGGGTATTCTATGCCTTTTCCATTTGATACGGGCCAGAAGGTCACCTCACGAGCAGCAAATAGTCGCCGGAAATCGAGGAGGTAAATAAGCGATGTTACAAGATTTTAATGGCAACTCATCAACGTGTGCCACTTGCTGGCCACGAATAATTGCAGGCACATCCATTGGTGCTCTTTATTTACTCCAGGCTCTTGGATCGACAGCTGAAGGTACATGATGGTGTCCATTCAACAAGGGGTGGTAGTTCGATCCATGGCACCGCTGCACATTCAGCTCCACCTCCATCCGTCTCGGCTGACAACTAGCCCTTCTTCCTTGCCGTCAGCCTCCGTGATAATTTCAGATTGTTGGATTGTGAGACGAGATTCTAGCCATCAGCGGGGAGATGGTTTGTTTGAGATGAAAGGATCTCCCAATCTTTCAAGTAAGCTATCTTAATTTTTGTGAGATGTGATCTCCCTATCTTTCAAATAAGCTATCTTACTTTTGTCTTCTATGTTTTGTCTATCTATCCTTATCACCTGTTGGGGCGATTTGTGCTGGTTGTATGAACTGCTGAACATCTCCTATCTGTCTACAGATTCTTGGGTGGATTAAGAATGTTGTAATGTTTAACTCATTTGAAACTTTATTCCCCTCTATATTTTTTGTTCCAAAGTTGGAATGGAAGACCACAAACCAACAAACATGTAAACATTAACATGAATATCCTTGCTATGTAATCTGCTTTCTTAGGTTTGATTACGGCATGATTACGGCATGAGCATAACTTAGGTTTGTCTTGGCGCTTGTGAAACAATTTCTATATATATTTGACTTTCTATATATCCTTGCTATATATCTTTGTATATGCCTCGATCGATTTGCACCTTCCGAAAATCGATCTCGACTGAACAAAATCTCGACTGAATGGAGGTACATACGTACATCTTATAATGAAATGTACGTTTGGAATTAAGATTCAGCAATTCTATGATTTGTCATGAAGTACTCCCTCCGTTCTGAATTACTTGTCTCGAAAATGAATGTATCTAGAACTAAAATACGTCTAGATACATCCATTTCTGCGACAAGTAATTCCGAACGGAGGGAGTAGTTTACTACACCAAACCATAGTTTTCTATCCAGTATTTTTCTCTTTTGTGTTATTACTTACTACTGGTTGGAATACCTGGTATTTCGGAAGGAATGGGAAAACATCTATGAAGTAACTTGTTTTAGTCCATTTTATAGGACGCGAATTTTTGGGACATGCGGCCACGCGATGCCGTAATCCCGTGCGTCCGCGCGCGCATCGCGATTGCTACTTAATATAGGCACATTCGCTATACCTGACATGTTAATCACCAGTGCTCGTGAATACTTCGCGTGATACGTCCCGCTAGTGGGCCAGAACTCAGAGGGCATTTATGTTCGTATGAATACAGGCTTGTCTGCCCATGTCACAGTTTGGGCGATGGCATAACTGCTCTTGCGATTGGCAGACATCATTAAGCACACGGACTCGCTGGTGACGTGTACTGTACTCAAGTTGTGGCCTTGGGAAAAGCGGAGACTTGCATAGTAGCATCTCAGACACTATATCTGATGCTACGTCTTTTGTTTATTTGGCTATTATCGAACGCGCTGACATTTGTTCATCCTATTGATACATTAGCATGTCGACTTTTTTGAGGGAGAGTTCAGGTTCAGGCTCTCTCCCTCCCCCTCC